>NC_090653.1:196236419-196481419 GCF_040937935.1 Hyperolius riggenbachi | reverse complement strand
GGGCTTTCATGCAGCCAACTTTCAGTTGGCTGCATGAAATAGTTTTTTTTTTATTTAAAAAAAACCCTCCCGCAGCCACCCTGGCGATTTAATCAGAACGCCAGGGTGGTTAAAGAGACACTGAAGCGAGACTAAATCTCGCTTCAGCTCTCATACATAGCAGGGGCATGTGTGCCCCTGCTAAAACGCCGCTATCCCACGGCTGTACGAGGGTCCCTGACCCCCCCAACCCACCCCCCGCAAATCTTGGTCGCAAGTTGGTCGTAGATTAGCCCTTCCTAGAGGCAGGGCTAACGGCTGCAGCCCTGCCTCACAGCGCGTCTATCAGACGCGCATCGCCGCCTCTCCCCCGCCCCTCTCAGTGAAGGAAGACTGAGAGGGGTGGGGGAGAGGTGGAGATACGCGTCTGACAGACGCGCGTGGGGTAGGGCTGCGGCGGTTAGCCCTGCCCCAACCAGGAAGCGCTCCCCCGCATTACAGAGGGGATTTGGGGGGACAGGGACCCCCGTTAAGCCGCGGGATAGCGGCGTTTTAGCAGGGGCACACGTGCCCCTGCTAGCTATGAGGTCTGAAGCGAGATCTATTCTCGCTTCAGACTCTCTTTAAGGGTATAATTAGAGTTAATTAAATTACTGTGATTGTGGTTGTTCCCCTTTCGGTTTGGATTCCGTAACTTGCGAATTGTGGACGAACTACCGTCACTCATATAATTCATTACACTTATTTTGGACAGTAGCTCACTTATATAAATGTATGCATTTTCTGTAATTTGCCCCACAAATTTAATTTATTTATTAATTGATTTTCTTTGTTTAGTAATTTTAGATACAGTCACTGTTCCGTTATGGGTTTTAATAAGCACTGTTGCAATTGTGTTGCGATATTAACACTGTTGCTACAATTTATATGTATTATAAAGTACACATTATGTAGACACTATTATTAGATATGTTTGAGTGTGTATGCTGATTTTGAGGGGAAAAAAAATGTTTTGCGTAAGTGTATGCTGCTTATGCAAATTTGTGCACGCATGTTATTGATTTATCTGGTTATTTTTACGCATGCGCTCTTTACCAACACATATGTTTTTATGCGTTGCGCCGTGACATACCAGACATGACACCGGAAGTAGCACCGTTTGCATTACACTGTTCCTGTGGTCTGCGAGCGGCGGCTTTATTAACGCTGGATAATATAGGTATCCCCCTGAGACGGTGAGTGTATGTATGTATAGGGGTATGCCTCTTACGAAAACATTTGTACGCATATATTGGGTTAATCTGGCCATTTTTACGCATGTGCCCTTTACCAATACGTATGTTTTTATGTGTTGCGGCGTGACATACGGCATGCAAAATAACACAGTTTGTATTACATATCACTTGATTATTTGTTCTTGCTTTGAGATATCACTCATGAGTTTGAGGTATTTCCTCCTCCTTTTCCTCTTTCACATAACCAATAGGATTGATTTAGGGCTATTTCCTTTTCCTCTATGAATTGACCAATGAGATTGATATGGGTATGGCTTATAGTTAAGCCCTCCCTGGATCCAACCCCTTCCTTTCATTCAGTAGTCTATAAATTTGGTCCCAGCCGCCTGCACTCTTGATCCCCTGATGACTAAAGACTGCGAAACCAGTCGGGAAAGAGACAGGCGGCACCTTTTACACTGTCTTGCTGGTTGTGGCCCAACATACAAGCGCAAAATTTGTCCGGGGTTCCCATTGCTTGGGCCCCGTATGTAAGTTTTACTGATTTTTAATTTTCTTTTATGACCATATGCTATGTTTTACCAATAAACGGGTTACGCTTAGATCTGCTGTTTGTTTGCATGTTTTGTCGATCTTGGCCTTCTGGATGGCATGCATGAACTGAAATAAGGACTGCTGGAAGCTGGATCTTGGGCGTCTCCTGGTCCCTTTTACCACTGAATGCGAGACATACAACCTTATAATGTGGGTTGTCAGCAGCTGGTAAGCTCCCTTTAACCCCTTGGGTGATGGTCTACCACTTGGATATAAGACGGATGACCACTTAGGTGAAATATAACTGATTGTGAAACAATGGATTCACTTATGATCTGCGCTGACTTCTTAATAATATGGTTACAAAAATAAGCAAATTACACAACTTGCATTCAAAACAGGTACAACAAAGGAGGGCGTAAGCTTCAGCAAACTAATATATGCACAAATTATTCCCTACTAAACTCTTCCACGGGGATGACGTGCCCCCACGGAAGAGGCCTAGCCACTAATCTAACAATAAAAACATAATTCTTACCTGGTGCTGCTAGTCATAAATGGTATACATATTTTTATTTTTTTCCCAAAAATAACATACAATTGACAGCGTTCCTAGCCTGCAAATGAATTGAAACCAAAAGAGGTGTGAAGATTCCCCCAGGGGCTAAAATACACACCTTGAATACAAATCAGATGCAAATTATGCACTAATCCTTAACCTTTTTGGGAACACCTTTATTAGATCCTACGCCGCACTTGGGCTGCTGATCTAAACCACCTGCGTTTCCTCCCCCGACTCGATCGTGCGCACCCGAGAGGGGAGATTTAGCTGTCATATGACAGCCATCATCTCCCCTCAGCCATTCTTGCACTGTTAAAGGCACAAGCCTCATGCTTGGTACAGTTGGTCATTGCGTCACTGGGGTCCAAATTTAGAAAAGGGGGTGGAGCCAAAACCAATCAGATTTGTTTAATTTTAATGCAATTTATTGATTCCAAAGACTGCAAAGCTCACAAACTAGGTCACTGAGTAATTGAGTAATTGAGTGTTAGGGTTAGAAAAGTGGGCAGAGCCAACACCAGCCAAATACATATCCAGGAAGCGCCAGGCCATCAGCTAGTATATATATATACACATATATACACACAACCACACATATATGATTAATTTTTATATTTTAAACATACATGTATTTTATTTATAGCATGTGTGCATATATGAAAAAGGGTTTGCAAGTAATAATAAATACAATAGTAATTTCCACTCTTTATTGCGGGTAGCAGCGCATAATTCCGACTCATAATCAAAATCAAATTGAAAATGTGATTCCATTCAAAATTTCAATTACGGTTGAATCAAAAGCGCAAAAGCGCACAAAGTTGTAATCAAAACCACTGAAAGTCGAAACCGGCCTTTACGGGTATCACTGCATATAACTATATTTGATGCATGGTGTAATGATCTGCTCAGCTGCCTGTGCAGGCAGGCAGCTTTTTGACCATTGTTTAGGTTTGCATGCTGAAGGACTCTGGAAAGGAGAGCTTCTGTCAGTTTTGCAGCTTGTGCTTGCTGAGGAATTTGCATACGTTGTCATGCAAATTGCCTGGCCACATTCATTGGTGGCGTGTACTATAAGTACTAAGTGTTTCCCACAATGCTGGGCTGGTCATAAGGATTCCTTCCTGTGAAACACTCCTGGAGGAGTGTCAGCCTTACTCTCTGTTTGAAGATCAGCTTAGAGTAATTTCTGAAACTGCGCTAGGCAGGTTCCCCTAGTGCAGTTAGGATTGCTTATCTGTTTTGTTTGTTCTGTTGCGATTGTCCTGTCCCAGCGGTGGTCGACAGGAAATCATTCTGATCTCTGTTCTTGGAGTATAGCTGGTGCAGTGGTTGCTACCAGCTATCTCTTCTGATCTGTCTCACTTGGATCGCACTTTCCGCTAGTGCTGTGGATCCTTCTGTTCTGCCTTCCTGGATCGCACTAGCATCCTGCGCTAGTGCTGTGGATCCTTCTGTTCTGCTACTCTGTCTGAATTAAATAGGAAGGTGATGGTACTTTGTGTATTGGTTAATATCCCTGCATAATATAGGGTGGGGCCATCCCAAATATTTAAGAGTATATAACTATTTGGCAATAAAAGGTCATAAGGCCACCATATTTATACCAATATGCAAAATCAATTTATTACAATAAGATTCAATACAAAGCACAAACCCCTAGATAAATCCCTCAAATAATCACAAAAACCCTCCCCACATTATTTGAGGGATTTATCTAGGGGATTGTGCTTTGTATTGAATCTTATTGTAATAAATTGATTTTGCATATTGGTATAAATATGGTGGACCTATGACCTTTTATTGCCAAATAGTTATATACTCTTAAATATTTGGGTTGGCCCCACCCTATATTATGCAGGGATATTAACCAATACACAAAGTACCATCACCTTCCTATTTAATTCATTTATGTATCTAGCCTTGTTATATTAACATTATGTGATGGCCGGATAATGTGTTCTGGCATCCCCATTTACCCCCAATCAATGAGTGTAATTAGTCCCTCCCTTTGTTTTAAGCCATTTTAGAAATTGCACTGGGCTAATTATAACATAGGCGGGTTTTTGAAAAATTCCCTTTTGATATGGCTTATACAATAGGGGAAGATCTTGATGGTGAAATTGCTGCTAGCTTTACTCATGTGGCTGTGGAGACAGACAGTGACCTCTCTGAACTTAAGGAATTGTTTTTTTCACATAAAAATGTGTTGATAAAACAGCTAAAAAGAAAATGGAATGCCTCCCTCCTAGAATCCTATGTTAAGGCAGGTGTGATTCCTAATGGTATTTTAGAACGTATTATCCCTGCCGGTAACCTCCTAACTCCACGGTTTGTGGAAAAATGGAAAGAAAAAGCTCTTGAACGGGGTTTAGAGATCCTAAAGATGATGGCAGATGAGGAACGAGAACAGCTGAAGGAAATTACTGAGGAAATATCGGAGAGTGTGGTTGAATTGAACGCACTAAGTACCCATATGGAGTTCAATTCTTTTAATGAAAGTCTGAAAAGGCAGATTGAAAAAATACAGGCTAGCATTAAAAAACAAAAGCAACAAAAATTTCAAAAGGATCTAGCAGGCTGGGACTCTGATGAGGCCCTTAACCCAATTAATAGAATTGAACAAAAAAAGTTTAGAAGAAAGGGTAGAAAAGGTTCCTCTGGACTTGAAAGCTTGGAGCCATCGAGTATTGATACTGATGGCTCCTTAGGCAGTAGAAAGTCAGTTACTTTTTTAGAAGAGAGCAATACCCCCAGAAGAGGGAGAGGGAGGAACAGAAGAGGAAGAGGACGAGGCAGAGGAGGGAGAGGAGGTCGAGGAGATTGGAAGAATGTAGGGGGGAGGGGGATGGAACCGGAGAACAAAGACGAACAGATGGACGAGGAAGTATCAGCCAGAGTCACCAGGAGTGGGAATCAGAGGAAGTAGAACCTGGAAATGAGGAGACCGGCAGGAATATAATAAATCTTTCAGTTTTCCAATTACAGGACAGACATATTTCATTACTTAGACGTGGACTGTCTTTCTCCCCAACCACCTCTGGTGACATTTTTGAAATCTACAAGGACATATATCTGTTCCTGAGGAAAGTATTGCTGAAATTGTCCTATGGACAATTCTCTCGGCAACCCATTGAACAATCGCAGAGTTATACCCCTCTCACATTGAGTGAGAGGGAAACTCTAGCAGCTTTGGAGTCCCTAATGCAGGAACAAGTTCCAGTTGATTATTCCATGACTATGCAATATCACAATGATATGTGTGTGGAGGAAAATTTTATCCCTCCCCAGACTAGTCAGCAAGATAATCCTTTGTTCATACCCCCACCCCCACAAAACACCAATCTCCGGCTCAAATCTATTTATATGCCACCTATAACACAAAATCGAAATGTTAAGGTATTTTTGGATACAGTGGAACAGGAATTATGGAAATTGAAGCGTTCTCCTCTCCAGGGGGACAGGAACTTGTCTTCCCAAAAAATGATTGCCTTAAAAGAATTGCAACAGGCCCCTAAATTGATTATAAAACCTAGTGATAAAGGGGGCAATGTTGTCCTCATGGATGAGGAGAAATATATTCAAGAAATTAAACGCCAATTGGGTGATACCAATACCTATCGTAAACTCAGAGATAATCCTTTTCCAATTATCAAGGATAGGGTGAATGGCCTATTGGATGATGGATTAACTGAGGGTATTCTGACCAAACAAGAATGGGAGTACTTGATGGTAACTATATACAATATTCCAACAATATATGTTCTTCCTAAAGTACACAAATCAATGGTGGACCCACCGGGGCGACCCATCGTGTCGGCGGTGGGTAGTCCGACTCAAAGATTGGGCCAATTTATTGACAAAAAGATCAGCCCATTGGTACGGGCACTGCCATCCTATGTGCAAGATACGCGGGATGTTTTGGGAGTTCTGGACGGTTTTTTGCTGCCCCCGGGGTCCCTCCTTGTGGGGATCGATGTTGAATCCTTGTACACTTCGATCCCGCATGAGGAGGGGCTCCGGCCAATGTCCCTCTTCCTCCGTGAGCGGTATCCCTCTGCAGTGGCCCATAATGCCTTTATTGTTGAATCTATGGAACTGATCCTGACCCGTAATTGTTTTATTTTTGAGGGGCAGTATTACCATCAATTGAGGGGTACGTCCATGGGGGCGTCGTGTGCACCAGCCTATGCATGTCTCCATCTGGGACTCTGGGAAAGGGAGGAGGTGTTTCCAAGTCCCGAATATGGTGCACACGTCGCCCTCTGGATTAGGTACTTGGATGATGTACTGGTGGCGTGGACTGGAACAGCTATGGAGCTTGGTGAATTCGTGGCCAAACTGAATCAAAATAGTAGAAATATTAGACTGACATACATATTTGGTATGGAAATCTCCTTCTTAGATCTTATGTTAAAAGTGGAGGGGGAGACGGTTGTGACCACGTCTTTTCGTAAGCCTACGGCTGGGAATACACTTCTACATGCCGCCAGTCATCACCCAGTGCCCCTTAAGAGAGGTATCCCCTATGGTCAGTTCCTCCGGCTACGTAGGAACTGTGGCAGAGATGAGGATTTCAAAAAGGAATCCCGACTTATGTACCAACGATTCCGGGATAGGGGTTATTCCCATTCAGTTCTGCGCAGGGCACTTAAGAGGGCTTGGGGCAAGGACCGGCAAGAATTGCTGGCCCCCAGGGGGATGCCGCGAAGTGCGGAGGGAGGGGGACATACGCGGCTCATAACCGGGTTTGGATCCCATTGGGAAGGTTTGAATGAATTACTTACAAAATTCTGGCCCATTTTGATTGCTGACCAGGAGGTTGCCAAAGTTGTAGGGCCACGCCCCCTTATCACTGCCAGGAGGGCACCTAACTTGAGAGATTATTTAGTACATAGTGAGATACAGAGAAACCCCTCAACCTGGCTGGACCGTAGGAGGCCAGTTGGAATGTATAAATGTTCAAAATGCAAACTGTGTCCCTATGTTGAACGTACTAATGTCTTTCATAGCAGTGATGGAAAAAACGAGTTTACAATTAGGTCCTTCATAAACTGTGATACCACTAAAGTAATATATTCAATTCAATGCCCATGCAAACTCATGTACGTGGGCAAGACAAAAAGAAGTTTAAAGGAGCGGATATTAGAACATTTTGGAAAAGTCACAGGAGGAAAAGCTACAGGGATAATATATGACTATTATAGGGAATATCATGACAACTCTTTGAGGGGAACAGTGGTGAAGGGACTATATAATCTAAAGATCTCTGGGAGGAGGGGGGATTTTGATGAGGTTCTCTATTGCAAGGAAGCAATGTGGATCTTTAAGTTAGGTACAGTGACCCCCCTAGGTCTAAATGCGGAATTGGATCTTTCTCCGTTTCTGAGACATAATAGATACAGATAGTATTGGAACCAATCTTAGGCAAATTCACTGTATGTTATGTATAAAATATATACTGCAGGGGTAGTGCATGCAGTGTGAATGGTGCCGCAGTGATTGATGTACTATGCCACGGATAGATACGGACTTCCGCTTTGTTCTACTGTCCCTTCTGAGAATTTGCCCAATATGCACACATTGGTTTTTGCATAAATCTTTATGTGTGCGGATTTGCCCTGAATGATCAAAATATATACAGTATATCTACCTCCATAATGGCAGTGACATCCTGAGGGAACTTTTTCTGGAAGCTATATTTAGAATAATAAGAACTGATATGTTTGTATCCATGGCCCAGTACAGCCTCCGTATGAACTAACAAGTAAAGCCTATTGGTTGTTATGGTTACACAATAGGAGGAGCTATGGGACTGTTTTTAAGCGAATGCAAAGGCCGCATAGGCCACACCCTGATGAAACGCCCAATGTGGGCGTGAAACGCGTCGGTGGGCGGAGTTCCGTTTGGCTGAGTGGTTGCGTGCCAGTGACGTCACCTCCAGCGGCCGCATCAACCTTGTATCCAGTACCAGCGTGGCTGGCGTGGTTCGCGTGTTGAGTCCACACGCAATGGAGTAATCCATACCGGCAATCTGCGGGGACATTGGAGTTACTATGCGCATGGCCTCAAAGCACTGGATCCTTCGTGAGGAATAAGCGGTACTGGATGGATATATAAGGAACCATTGTACGGGTGAGGCCCATCCATTTTTCAAATGCATTATACCTAAGGCTGTGATGTGACAAGATATCCGAAAATTCTGATTCCTTTTACTGGAACTTGTGATTTGAAAGTTGGAAGCTAAATTCTCCACTGCTCATAACGGGCAAAGGGAGAGTGAGAGGGGGGCCCCCACTATACAATTGGGACATTGTGGCAGTTTGGAAGGTGGATGTATGCGCGGGCGATTGCGAGGTGAACATATAGCCTTTTAGGCTTAAACCAATGATTGTTTGATTTATACCCAATTATAGGCATTGGACCACTCATGCATGATTTAGGATCCGCATGTTTTGCTTTTTAAATGTGGGGAGGGTTTTTGTGATTATTTGAGGGATTTATCTAGGGGATTGTGCTTTGTATTGAATCTTATTGTAATAAATTGATTTTGCATATTGGTATAAATATGGTGGCCCTATGACCTTTTATTGCCAAATAGTTATATACTCTGCTACTCTGTCTGCCTGGATCGCACTCGCCTAGCGCTAGTGCTGTGGATCCTTCTGTTCTGCTACTCTGTACCTGGATCGCACTAGCATCCTGCGCTAGTACTGTGGATCCTTCTGTTCTGTCTTCCTGGATCACGCTAGCCACTTTCGCTAGTGCTGTGGATCCTATCTCTCGCTTGTCCCTGTTTTTGTGTGTCTGTCTTGTCTGCTACGAACGCTTGCTGGAGGCTCGGTGAGGTAACCGTTAAGCAAGCGCTCGCGTCCTCTGTTACATGTTTGTCTGTCGATGGTTAGTTAGGCGTGCTTGTCTCTATTGTCCCTATCACGTGGAGACCGCGCATGAACACGTGCACTGTTGCGAATGAGTGCGGTGTTCGCATTCAGTTAGCGTTTGTTATTTTCCGTATCTCCTCATTGTATTATTTGCTGTGCCTTTGCTATCCTCGTATTCTGTTCTGATCTGCCTTGTGTCACTTTTGGCAATCGCCTTTCTTGCGGTTGCGTTTCTGTTTCGTATCTGCTGTTGTGTGTGCGCTGTCGAGAGGTGGCGACTAGATTGGCGCACACACATACAACCTGTCCCTTTGCTCGTTCTCATTCTCAATCGCTTCTCTTGCGATTGCATTCTGCGCTTCGTACAATTCCTGTCTGGCATTTGTGGAGGTACAGAGGATTGGTTCCTCTGCACTCCTCAGTGCCATCTACCGACAGGAATTTCCCTCTACGGGTGCGTAGCACCTTTTGCTGGGTTCCTGCAATTATATGCTTGTGGAGGATTTCCGCCGTATCAGCGCACGCGTTGTGCGCTGATCACGGAGAAAGTTCCACAATCGTTACACATGGTCATTGATCACAATTTGCAATCCATCAACAAATGCATGGTACTTTTAAATTTCTATTTGTTTACTAAAATCCTCACTTTACAGTTGCAGTTATCCCATATTTTGTGATTCAACAATGCTAGATTGCCAGGAGCGGGTGGTAGCTGTCAACACTAGAAACTAAGTAGCCAATACTGCACAGGATCAAACACATTCCCTTTTCGGTTGTTTTTAAACACATAAAAGCTGAAACCTTTGATACACTTTCAACAATGTCAGGAATTTTGTTTTCAAGAAATTAATTTTGCATTGTAAACATTCAAAAAACTTTGTCATATCAGCTTACTATGAATATTATAAAGTAATAATTCTGACCTTCTGAGCTTTTCCTGTATGAAACACCAATGCCATGAAAACTGTATGGGATGCTTGCCAAGTTTTTGAAATGAATAATAGCAGAATCAAATGTTTCTAGGCGAAGAATAGGACCCATAATACCTAAAAGTTACAATTAAAACGTGATTAACATAACACAAAATTACAGTACTGTATATGTATGTTATATCATAAATTGCAATACATGACCTTAAAAAACACATTCTTACTAAGATATAAGTATTAACCTTCTTGGCGGTAACCCCGAACGTAGTTCGGGGTAAGCCGCCGGAGGGTGCCGCTCAGGCCCTGCTGGGCCGATTTGTTTAATTTTTTTTTTGCTGGACGCAGCTAGCACTTTGCTAGCTGCGCCAGCACCCTGATCGCCGCCGCCGCGCGCCCGATCGCCGCTATACGGTGCGGCGCGCGCCCCCCCCCCCCCCAGACCCCGTGCGCTGCCTGGCCAATCAGTGCCAGGCAGCGCCGAGGGGTGGCCCGGGACTCCCAATGACGACCCGACGTCAGTGACGTCGGTGACGTCATTCCGCCCCGTCGCCATGGCGACGGGGGAAGCCCTCCAGGAAATCCCGTTCTTTGAACGGGATTTCCTGATCGGAGATCGCCGAAGGCGATCGAAGAGGGCGGGGGGATGCCGCTGAGCAGCGGCTATCATGTAGCGAGCCCTGGGCTCGCTACATGATATAGAAAATTTTTTTTTTAAAAAAAACTGCCGCGCTGCCTCCTGGCGTATTTTTTTATACCGCCAGGAGGGTTAACTTGTCACAGTGCATCATGTTATTTTTTTAGAAAATTCTCAAGGAGATATTGGCCTTCATTCACTAACCGGCGCTAAGCCGGTTAGTGAGCCTTAATACTGGGTTAGTGAGCCATACTGTGTCTTTTTAGAGTTAAGGGGCCTTATTGGTGCCTTATCAGAGTTAAGGGGCCTTATTGGTGCCTTATCAGAGTTAAGGGGCCTTATCAGAGTTTTAAGGGGCCTTATTGGTGACTTATCAGAGTTAAGGGGCCTTATCAGAGTAGCATAGCAAGCGCTACAAACTTATGCCTGCTAATTGGCAATGACAAGAGCTCCACTCGTCCTACCCTGAGCCCCTGTGGATCCAAACACATTAAGGGACATTATCCCCACACTTTGATTTGCCCAATAGGCTGCCTGTCATTTGACATGCACAAACAACCTCAAGAATCAAAATTCCCACTCTGAAATCCTAATTGACAAAATCAAAATTAATCACTGCTTCACTGTTCAGAAACTCTTTATTGTATCACATGTGCATGATTAAAAGCAATGTTAAAAATAAGGCATGGTTGCATAACATCCATAAGTCTGTATAAAGACTAATAATAGGCAAGCCTCTATAGTTCCTATTATGCAGATTAATATACAAAATAATAATGAACTATGCCAAATGTCTAGTAATACTAATGGCATAAACAGTATATATATATATATACTGTATATATATATCTCGGCTCTGCCTGTTCAGTAAGCCAGTAATTCAGTAAGGAGTTCATTGGGCAAGACTCCCTAACACTGCTACTGCCTACTGAGTGCGCTCTAGTGGCTGCCTCGCAAGCGCTTTGAGTCCGACAGGAGAAAGGCGCTATACAAATACTGCCATTATTATTATTATTATTATTATTATATATATATATATATATATATATATATATATATATATATATATATATATATATATATATATATCAAGAACAGAAAAAAAATATTTTCAGTGAAGCATACAATTAAAATGCAGGAATAATATGCATAGTTCTGTGCAATATTGATAATATGCATAGATATCACATGGTGCGGATGTAAGGGAGATAACACCATAAAAATGCCAAAAATGTGAAAAAGTATTTAGAGTGAAGCTGCATACCAATGAAAGTGCTAATGCAAAAAGATGGCCAATATAGACAAAAAGTGCCAGTGCGAACCTATACAGTGTATCCACCAAGAATATAATGCAACAGAATGTATCAATAAGAAGTATTATAGAGGAAATACCACTTCTGCAGTGAATAGGAGCAGGAATCAAAGTGAAGTGATGAGAGACGCAGAGTAGTGAGAGTCCGTGAGGTATTCTGATTCTTGAGGTTGTTTGTGCATGTTAAGTGACAGGCAGCCTATTGGGCCAATCAAAGCGCGGGGATAATGTCCTTTAAAGTGATTGGACCCGCAGGGGCTCAGGGTAGGATGAGTGGAACTCTTGTCATTGCCAATTAATCAAGGCATAAGTTCGTAGCGCTTGCTATGCTACTCTGATAAGGCCCTGTAACAAATGTTAGAGAGGCAGCCACGGTGAATAGCGCTACCTCCGCGGCTGCCTCCAGCTCCCTGTCTAGCGTTGTATCCATGCCTCGGGCGTCTAGCACGCCGAGGACGGGTCTGTCTATTGCACATAGGGTTGCTTTGTCGCGTGCGCGCGCGCATAGAAAGGACCTTTATGCGGGGAGGAGGCGCGTCAGCTGACCGGCCGGTCGGCTGACGTCAGAGGAGACGCTCGCCGCTCCTCATTGGCTGATAGGATGGGGCGTGCCTGATGGGTCTCTGCTTCAAAAGCCTAGCTGATTCACTCACAACTTGTCTGCTGTTGCGAATACTTCGTGTTAGCGCTCAGATCCTTAGAAAGTTCCGGTGTGCTTTGATCCGGGAGGAAACCGGGAATTTCACACAAGATAGGAATTGTTTGATAGCTTTAATCATTATACTACTGTGTATTATTTGTGCATGACTCTGGCTCGTTCTGACTATTCTCCTGCTCAGCGATTCTGTACCTTTGCCCATCTGATCTTGCTGCTGACTCTGCCTGTTTATACCTTTCAGTCTCTGCCTTCAGATTTTGTACTGCATCTGTCTGTCTGTTGCCAAACCCAATCTGTCTGACCTCTCTACTCTCACTAGAGGGCCCTTGACTCTGGTGAGGGGTGCTGTACTTTTAGTACCCACCAGCTCCTCTGGTGAGGTATTGTTAAACCTATCAGTACTACTGTTGCACCAAATCACTATATAATTGTTGTCACCACAGCTTCTGATATACCAGTATTATAGGTGATTCTGCAGATCACCATATAATCAGGTATACATCTGCATTATAGGTGATACTGCAGATCACCTACTGTATAATCAGAATTCTGTTATTTGCTGACACAAATCATTACAGAACAGCAGACCAAAATGTCTGGACGCACTGTGTAACCATGTTGAGGTCTTGACCACGGCAGTGAATAATTTAACCGTATTGGTCAATACTCAACAAACTCAGATCACCCAGCTGTCTGGGATGGTTCGCACCCTCCAGACTGCAATGGTACCAGTGCAGTCCCCTCCAGTTATAGAACCTAGAATGCCTATGCCAGGCAAACTTTCAGGGCACACATCTGATTTTTAGAATTTCAGAAACCGTTGCCTTTCTTACTTTGAGATGAGACCTGTTTCATCAGGGACTGAGAGTCAGACGGTAACTTTCATTAAAACACTTTTATCCGGGGATTCACAGACATGGGCTTACAGTCTTCCTAGTGGTCATGAGGCATTAACTTCTGTGCAGAGTTTTTTCAAATCAATGGCTATTATATACGATGATCCAGATAGCGCAGTCACTGCTGAGAGGAAACTTAAAAGTCTCAGGCAGGGACAGAAAATCGCTCAGGCCTATTCTGCAGAGTTTAGACGGTGGGCAGTGTTGGCTAGGTGGGGACAGTTTGCCTTATTAGACTGTTTCTTATCTGGGTTATCCGACTCCGTAGTGGATGTAATGCTAAGTCATCCTGAACCCAAGACTGTAGATGATGCGATCTCTCTTGCAGTAAGAATAGATCGCCGTATTCGCTATCAGAGGCAAGCTCGTGGTAGACACTCTGTGAGATCAGTTCCCACCACCTCTCCTGCTCCTTCTCTTCCTCAGGATGAACCGATGCAGTTCAGACATTCTAAATTCTCAGAGGTCGAGAAAAATCGGAGACGGTCAGAGGGGCTCTGCCTATATTGCGCAGAAAAGGGCCATATAGTACAGAACTGTCCTAAAAAGGCGGAAACCTCTGTCGCCTAGGAGTAGCTAGAGGTACTACCCTAGGCGAGCCAGTGTTACCTCTACTTGATAATCGGTTACTACGCCCTTGTTCTATTTCCTGGGAAGATCAAGTCTGGTCTACCCAGGCATTTATAGACTCGGGTTCAGCTGCTAATTTTATAGATTATGAATTTGTTAAGAAATTGGGGATTCCCTTACTCCCTTTAGACAGACAGATTGTCCCCACTGCAGTGGATGACTCTCCACTCCAAGGGAGTCATCCCCTGTCTCAGACTCCGAGCTTGTTATGTCATGTGGGGGTATTGCATAGAGAACAAATACAATTTTTTGTGCTTAAAATGGCCACTTCTACTGTAATTCTGGGGATGCCGTGGCTGCAAAAACATTCTCCTCAGATATGATTGGAGTTCCGGCCAGTTACTTAGCTGGTTCTCTTTTTGCCATCATCATTGTATGGAGAAAGTTGCTGTTTGCACTACCAGGTTTCAAGTAGAAGGGTTACCTGCACAATATGCAGAATTTGCTGATGTTTTTTGTCCTAAGTCGGCGGACAAACTTCCTCCACACAGAAGTTTTGACTGCCCTATTGAGTTAAGACCTGGTTGTATGCCCCCTAGAGGTCATTTGTATAACCTGTCCGCTCCTGAAAAACTCGCTACGCAGAACTACATTAAAGAAAACCTTGCCAAAGGTTTTATCCGTCCTAAGTCTCCGGCCGGAGCAGGGTTCTTTTTTGTTCAAAAGAAGGATGGTGGGCTTCGCCCCTGCATAGATTATCAAGAATTGAATAAAATTACCATAAAGAATCGTTACCCACTCCCGTTAATTGATGACTTGTTCTCCCAGGTTACTGATGCATGTGTCTTTTCTAAACTCAACTTGAGAGGGGCATACAACCTGGTACGCATAAGGGAGGGTGACGAATGGAAGACGGCATTTAACACACCTGACGGGCACTACAAGTACCTTGTTATGCCCTTCAGATTGTGTAACGCTCCTGCCGTCTTCCAGGAGTTGGTCAATGAGATTTTCCGAGAGGTCCTGGGACGATTTGTCCTAGTATATCTGGACGACATACTAATTATCTCACCCAGTCTAGCTAAACACAGAGAGCATGTGAGATTTGTCCTGGAGAAACTGAGACAGGATTCTTTGTATGCAAAAATTGAGATATGTCTTTTTGAGGTTTCAGAGGTTCCTTTCTTGGGGTATGTCATCTCAACCTCAGGACTCTCCATGGACCCCAAAAAAGTAGCTGCCGTTTTGGAGTGGCCACAGCCAATGGGGCTGAAGGCACTCCAAAGATTTCTTGGCTTTGCCAATTACTACAGAAAATTTATAAAAGGGATTTTCTTCGGTAGTGTCACCTCTCACCAACCTCACTAAAAAAGGAGCTGACACTTATAATTGGTCACCCGAAGCACATTCTGCTTTCTCATCTCTGAAGAACCTGTTTGCTCCGCCCCTATTTTGCAACACGGTTATGTCACCTGTCCCTTCATAGTTGAGGTAGATGCATCAGAGATTGGGGTCGGGGCTGTACTGTCTCAACAGTCAGGTTTCCAGGGCAGATTGCATCCTTGTGCTTTCTTCTCACGTAAATTCTCCCCCGCGGAGAGAAATTACGATATCGGCAACCTAGAGCTGTTAGCCATTAAACTCGCGTTTGAGGAATGTCGTCAATGGCTCGAAGGGGCAGAACACATGATTACAGTCTATACTGATCACAAAAACTTGGAATATATTGAAGGTGCCAAGAGGCTTAGTCCTCGACAGGCCCGCTGGCCATTATTCTTTTTGAGATTCAGATTTATCATTACGTATAAGCCAGGGAATGAAAATGTCAAGGCAGATGCTCTGTCTAGATGTTTTGAGCCCGAGACAGTACAGCCATCAACTCCCGAGAACATACTGCCTGAGAAGGTTGTCGTGGCAGCCACCGAAACCTGGGAGGATTGGGCACTTACTTTGGGGCCCTATCAACAAGACGGCTCCCTATGCTGACTATATCATTGTAGTTTGGCACTGTTATTTGGCCTGAGGAAGCGGGCTCAGACCCGTGAAACGCGTTGCCTGTGCTATTAATAAATTCCTTTGTTTCATCAAAGATTTTCGTTATTTGAGGTAAGCCACCTCAAAATATTTTGTCAATTTTAAACTGCTTTTAAGTGCTTTTATAAACCACCAGGGCGCCTCTTTAAATCAATTTGTGCATTCTATACGCCCATACCTTATGATTTGAGGGGTTGGGACAGAACACACGTGGATTACCACGGTAGGAATCTGTCTCCCTTCTTTTTCCAAGGAGAGCGACCGCATCCAGATCCCTAGGGGTCACCCCGAGTGGAGTCGGGTTTGTTGTCTCCACCTGCTTCCTGTGGTCGGTTGCCCCACTGCAACCCACCTTTGTGAGTAGTTTTGTTTTCATCTTTTATATCCACCATTGGTTTGACATATTACACTATTGGGCTCCCGTCCCTGTCTCCTGTGTTTTTTCTCCAGAGGGTGCACAGACACCCACACCTTGCCACCTATCAACAAGACATTCCTGTGGGGAAACCTGACGGAGTTCTATTTGTGCCACTTCAGTTTCGGGTGCAAATTTTGCAATTATTTCATGCACATAAAAATGCAGGGCATCCTGGGGTGGCTAGAACGCAGGATTTACTGTCTAGGTGTGTGTGGTGGCCATCACTGGTTCTAGATTGTAGAGAGTTTGTCAAAAACTGTACAGTTTGTGCCAGGAATAAGCCATCCAGACAAGCTCCTGTGGGCACCCTTCAGCCCATGCCAGTACCTGAGGAACCATGGACCCATTTGTTCATAGACTTTGTGGGCGAACTTCCCAGGTCCGAGGGAAAGACAGTCCTATGGGTGGTAGTCGACATGTTCAGCAAAATGGCTCACTTTATTCCGCTGGACGGACTTCCCTCTGCCCAGGAATTGGCGGATCTCTTCATTCAACACATTTTCCGCTTACATGGCATACCAGAAAATGTGGTGTCAGATAGGGGAGTCCAGTTTGTGTCCAAATTCTGGAGAGCCTTTTGTCATCATCTTGGAATGAACCTGTCATTCTCCTCCGGCTACCACCCACAGACCAATGGGCAAACTGAGAGGGTTAATCAGTCTTTAGAGCAATTTCTTAGATGCTATGTGGCTGACGCGCAGTTAGAGTGGGCAAAGTTTTTGCCATTCGCAGAATTTACGCATAACAACCTGCTACATTCCCATTCCTACATTCCCTGCTCTGGAAGAATGGCAGGGATCTTTTAAGGAGATTTGGACCATGGTCAAAAGGAACTTGGAAAAGGCTTTCCAGATCCAGAAGAAGCAGGCTGATAAAAAACAATCTGTAGAGTGGGAGTTTGTGCCCGGAGACATGGTGTGGGTTTCTACCCGACATCTGGCGCTGAAACAGCCATCAGCAAAATTGGGGCCTAGATTTATAGGCCCATACCCTGTGTCCAAAAAGATTAATAATGTCACCTATGTAATTTCTCTACCACCCAGTATGAGAGGTGTTAACTCATTCCATGTGTCTTTGTTGAAGCCGGCTGTTCATGTGGATTTCTCTCCTTCCCCCCTGAAATGATTGATGGGGAACCTGAGTATGAGATTGAGAGGATTTTGGATTCCCGGCGGGTGCGTAACTCAGTACAGTACCTTGTGCATTGGAAAGGGTATGGGCCTGAGGAGAGACCTTGGGTGCCGGGTCATCGCATGCATGCTCATGAACTTAGAAAAAAGTTTCATGAGTTGCATCCTGAGAAGCCATGCAGGACGTGTCCGGAGTCCACGCCTCAAGGGGGGGGGGGGGTACTGTAACAAATGTTGGAGAGGCAGCCGCGGTGAATAGCGCTACCTCCGCGGCTGCCTCCAGCTCCCTGTCTAGCGTTGTATCTGTGCCTCGGGCATCTAGCACGCCGAGAACGGGTCTGTCTATTGCACATAGGGTTGCTTTGTCGCATGTGCACGCGCATAGACAGGACCTTTATGCGGGGAGGAGGCGCGTCAGCTGACCGGTCAGTCGGCTGACGTCAGAGGAGACGCTCGCCGCTCCTCATTAGCTGATAGGATGGGGCGTGCCTGATGGGTCTCCTCTGCTTCAAAAGCCTAGCTGATTCACTCGCAACTTGTCTGCTGTTGCGAATACTTCGTGTTAGCGCTCAGACCCTTAGATAGTTCCGGTGTGCTTTGATCCGGGAGGAAACTGGGGATTTCACACAAGATAGGAATTGTTTGATAGCTTTAATCATTATACTACTGTGTATTATTTGTGCATGACTCTGGCTCGTTCTGACTATTCTCCTGCTCAGCGATTCTGTACCTTTGCCCATCTGATCTTGCTGCTGACTCTGCCTGTTTATACCTTTCAGTCTCTGCCTTCAGATTTTGTACTGCATCTGTCTGTCTGTTGCCAAACCCGATCTGTCTGACCTCTCTACTCTCACCAGAGGGCCCTTGACTCTGGTGAGGGGCGCTGTACTGTTAGTAACTGCCAGCTCCTCTGGTGAGGTATTGTTAAACCTATCAGTACTACTGTTGCACCAAATCACTATATAATTGTTGTCACCACAGCTTCTGATATACCAGTATTATAGGTGATTCTGCAGATCACCATATAATCAGGTATACATCTGCATTATAGGTGATACTGCAGATCACCTATAATCAGAATTCTGTTATTTGCTGACACAAATCGTTACAGGCCCCTTAAGCCTGATAAGGCCCCTTAAAGGGGAACTTCAGCCTAAACAAACATACTGTTATTAAGTTACATTAGTTATGTTAATTAGAATAGATAAGTAATATAATCTTTTACCCACCCTGTTTTAAAAGAACAGGCAAATGTTTGTGATTCATGGGGGCTGCCATCTTTGTCATGGGGGCAGCCATCTTTTTGGTTGAAAGGAGGTGACAAGGAGCAGGAGACAGTTCCAACTGTCCTGTGTCCTGATTACCCCTCCCAACTGCACACGCTAGGCTTCAAATGTCAAATTCAAAATGTAAAAAAAAAAATTTGCACCAAAACAGCAGAACGAGAACAACAACATCAGAAATCCCATCATGCTTTGCGTATAAGGGGAAAAATGCCTGGGCAGTTTTCTTCCGTGCATCTAAAAATGAGGCTTGTATAAGAGAAACAAAGTTCTGATGCTGTGAAACTGTTAAAGAAACACCAAGCCTTTTCAGTGCTGCTGAGTCGATTTTTAGTCCGGAGGTTCACTTTAACTCTGCTAAGGCACCAATAAGGCCCCTTAACTCTGACAAGGCCCTTTAACTCTGCTAAGGCAACAATAAGGCCCACTATGTCTTAAGGCTCACTAACTGCCTTTTAGCGCTGGTTAGTGAATCAAGCTCATTGTGTACTATAGCTTTAGCTTTTAAAATTCAACAGAAACAAAAATTTTTTTTAAAAAAGTGTGGCATCCTCCATCTAGTATTTTAACAGAAAGTTACAAGATTCCTTAAAGGAACAATGAAAAAGTACAAACATTGCTAACAGGACAGCTAGAAGAAGCACAATCTATTTTGAGCATACACAAAAATAGCAGGTGCCAGTGCCGCACATTATGCAAACTGCTGCTACTAATAGGTATTTTGTTCAACCCTGTTGACCCGGGAAGGGGGGGGGGGGTTAAGGCTAGGGTGCCACTGGGGGTTAAGTTTAATTGCCCACCAGGGTGGGGTGTTAAAGTTAGTTGCCCACCTGGGGGTGTCCTGGGGGTGTTCAGGTAAAGCACCTGGGGGGGGTTCAGGTTAGATAGTAACAAAGAAAATAGACCGGGCACTTTCTCCTCCACTGCTTTATTGCTCAGATGTAGTAAACAGGATAATACATTCATGCTTGGTGCAGACTTCACATCAATGGTGACAGGTGTAAAGAGGTGGATGCAGGCAGAGCAGATGGGCACAACAGCCGTTTCGCTCCCAAAGTTGGAGCTGGGAAAAAAGGGCGCAGGCAGCTAGTGGACAAAAAGGGCGCCGCCATTCACTCCCATAATAAATAACGTTTAATGGGCGCCGAGCAGGAAAAAAGGGCGCCGGAGCTAAATAAAGTTTACAAACGGCGCCCGGAGCTAAATCAAGTTTACAAACGGCGCCCGGAGCTGTTTAATGATTTATAACTGAGCTTGTGGTGATTTTCGTTTATAAAATGCACCCGTGCCGAATAACGTTTATGAAAATACTAAACATATTTATCTTATTTAAATAATTAAAATATTATTTAAAGTTTTATCCCTTACTGTTTGTAAAACATTATTATTCACAAAATAAAGCGATCAGTACGTAACGTAAATTGCAAAATATTTTTTGCATCCACAATTAGTAAAACAATATTATCCACATAATAAAGGGGGGTCTTAGGTTTAGGCACCAACAGGGGGGTCTTAGGTTTAGGCACCAACAGGGGGGTCTTAGGTTTAGGCACCAACAGGGGGGTCTTAGGTTTAGGCACCAACAGGGGGGTCTTAGGTTTAGGCACCAACAGGGGGGTCTAGGGGTTAGGGGTAGGTACAGGGAGGTTTACTTAGGCACCAACAGGGGGGGTCTTAGGTTTAGGCACCAACAGGGGGGTCTTAGGTTTAGGCACCAACAGGGGGGTCTTAGGTTTAGGCACCAACAGGGGGGTCTAGGGGTTAGGGATAGGTACAGGGAGGGTTACTTAGGCACCAACAGGGGGGGTCTTAGGTTTACGCACCAACAGGCTGGTCTTAGGTTTAGGCACCAACAGGGGGGTCTTAGGTTTAGGCACCAACAGGGGGGTCTTAGGTTTAGGCACCAACAGGGAGGTCTTAGGTTTAGGCACCAACAGGGGGGTCTTAGGTTTAGGCACCAACAGGGGGGTCTAGGGGTTAGGAATAGGTACAGGGAGGGTTCTGTGTAAGAGTAGGCTTAAGTATAGTTTTAGTAAAATTTTAGTAATAATTACTAATGTTTTACAACACTTATTACGAACGTAGTTATATTTATATCATCGTTATAAAGAATATTTTCAGATTTTATTATAAGAACAAACCATAAATGAAGGTTATTCACAATAATATACAATTATAACAATTAAACATATATTATTGTTTTTTTTAATAAACGTAATTATAAGTTCAACTTTTGAAACAGGGAAGATTAACGTTTTCACAATTTCCGATTTCATAAACATTATTTAATGATTTATAATTTTGTTAAACATTATTTGTAAACGAAATATAGCACACTATTTTTATAAACGCTATTAATGATTAATTATTAATTAGCGTTTACACCCCGCGCTCTTTTTGTCCGGGTGCCCTTTTTATACGTACGCCCCAAAGTTGCTTGGTCACGTGCTTGTCTGGACGTGACCAAATACCTTTGGCTGTGAAACGGCTGTTGTGCCCATCTGCTCTCCCTGCAGCCACCTCTTCCAACCTGTCAACAATTATGTGTAGTAGAGATGGCCTGAACTGTTCGCCCGGCGAAAAGTTCACGGCAAACAAGGGGTGTTCGCGTTCGCCCCCCAGGCAAACACATGGTGTGTTCGACTCACCCACTATACATTATAATAGAGCCAAACTTTAACCCCTCACCCCAGAGTCAGCAGACACATGGCAGCCAGTCAGCTATCCCTCCCACATGGACCGCGCCCCTCCACCTATCAGAAAGCCAGCACAGCAGCCATTTTGCAGTCTGTGTTTGGCTTGGCAGATCAGCAGGGGCATAGCAATAGAGGTTGCAGAGGTTGCAACCGCACCAGGGCCCATGGGCCAGAGGGGCCCCGAAGGGCCCTCCCTCAACTACAGTATTAGCTTTCTATTGGTCCCGTGCTCATAATAATCACTTCTATACATACTTTGAATAGTGGTAATCATTAACAAACTGTTCCCCACCCCCTTCTTGCACCTCTGACACTGTAGTTGCCATTGGCAGGTTTTGGTGTGCCCTATCAATTGTTATGTATAGAGTGCTTGGGGGGCCCGATTGTAAAACTTGCATCGGAGCCCACAGCTCCTTAGCTATGCCACTGCAGATCAGGGAGAGTGCGCTGCTGACAGGGAGAGTGTTAGGTAGCCCTGTGCTCTGTGTCCTCAGTGCAGATTCATGCTGCTACCACATTGTCCTGAACAGCTAAGCCATTCTTAGGGCTAGTACATTGTTTTTCTTGCTATTGTATTGCTGCTCTGTGTCCATTGCACAAGTTCGCTGTTTGAGACAGGTTTGCTGGTCCTAGTAGTGCACCAACCATAACCCAATAATCCTTCACCACCACTACTGGCATCTAATATCCACTACTGCCCCCTGTATAAGGCCTCAGTGCAGAATCGGTGTTTTAACTGTCAATGAACTACCTCAGCTTGACCATAGAGGCTGAAAAACTTAGATTGCCTGTACTCCCCCGAAAGTGTGCACTAGCACAGCGGCCACTACATACCACTACACAAAGATTGCCGCCGAGAGGACTAACGTCCTGGAGGTGTCAACTAGCAAAAACAATAATTTGCTCACCTGAGGTTATCACTAAAGCTCTGCACGGTTGTTTGTGGTGTGTTTAGCGCTGTGTTTCGTCTGTCAGTGTGAACCGAGCAAAACCCTTACACTATCTTATCGCCGTCTACGCACGTCGAACGTTGTAAACCACTTCATTCCACAAATTTAGGAATGTACTGTGATTTCTGCCCTTTAGAGATTAAAACACGGCTCTGCATCAACTACGTAATTTTTGATTGGTCCCCCTCCAGCATGCCACAGTCCAGGTCTTAGGCCCCTCGAAACAACTTTTCCATCACTTTTGTGGGCAGAAATAGTCCCTATAGATTTTAAAATCCGCCTGCCCATTGAAGTCTATGGTGGTTTGCCAGAATTGCCTGTTCACGAACTTTTGCTGAAATTTGCGTTCGAAGTTTGCAAACCGAAAATCTGATGTTTCGGCCATCACTAATGTGTAGTCTGCATCAAGTGTGAATGTATCACCCTGTTTACTGCATCTGAGCAACAAAGCAGTGGAGGAGAAAGTGCCCGGTCTACTTTTCTTTGTTACTATGTGATGTTCTTGTTTCTTCCACCTGTGACCACCGTGAGCACATCCCATTTGAAGCTGCTGCGTGCCCAGTAAGGGCGAAGACAGGTTAGAGGAGAATCTGTTTGCCATTTTGTGGACCGTATTTTTCCTTATACCCCCAACCAAGAGCCGAGCAACACTTCACTTGTTTGTTATGGGGTTAAGGTTAGGCACCACCAGGGGAGGTTCTGTGTGAGAGTAGGGAGAGGTTAGGTCTTAAGGTGGCCATACACTGGCCCGATTTGCGCCCGTTTCGACAGCAGATTCGATCACTGGGATCGAATCTGCTGCCAATCGTTCACGCTACACGCCGAATTTCGATCCATTCCGTCCGATCCCGTCGATCGCGCCGTGCGGAAAATAACCGTCGATCGTCCGCGGGTAAAGAGCGCATCGCTAGCGGCGTTCGAGTGCCCGACGACCGACGCAATAGAGCCTGCATACATTACCTGCTCCGCCAGCGCGACTCCCGGGTCTCCACTCTTCTCCGTATCGGCTCTGGTCTGGTCTCCTCCGGCATCCTTCCCTTCTTCCTGTCCCGGCAGGAAGTTTAAACAGTAGAGGGCGCTCTACTGTTTAAACTTCCCCCAGACAGGAAGAAGGGAAGCATGCCGGAGACCAGAGCAGACCAGAGCGGAGACGGAGAAGAAGAGCGGTGACCGGGGGCAGTCGCACCAGCGGAGCAGGTAATGTATGCGGGCGGGGGGAGCGGCGGCAGCACCACCACAACAGATTGTGATCGGTTTCAGGCTGAAATCGGTTCACAATCTGTTTGCAGTAAAGGTAGCCATACGATCCCTCTCTGATCAGATTCGATCAGATAGGGATCTGTCTGTTGGTCGAATCTGATGCCAAATCGACCAGTGTATGGCTACCTTTAGTCAGTTATTGGCAAATGTTACCAATATTGCACAATAGGAATCAAGAAGCAGAATATCAGTAAATGTACAGATATTCTACTGCCGGCTATTTCCTGTGCCCTTTTTAAGCGATTCATTTTTTTCATGCCCAAATTAGTTTTAGGCACTTTCTAATATACACATGTACTAAGTGTATTTTATATAAAACTATATATATAAATATATAAATATATATATATATATATATATATATATATATATATATATATATATATATATATATATATATATATATATATATATATATAAAAATAATAAATATATATATATATATATATATATATATATATATATATATATATATTCTAGATCCCACCGAACTCGCCAACTACCACCCTGTGTCTCTTCTACCATTTGCATCCAAATTACTTGAACGCCATATGCATGCTAAACTACGCCATTATTTATCTGCTAACTCCCTGCTGATCAGTTCCAGTCTGGCTTTTGCTCTAACCACTCCACTGAAACTAAATTGCTATTGCTAAATCCACGGCCATTATTTCATACTCATTCTTCTCGATCTGTCATCAGCGTTTGAAAATGTTGACCACATCTTACTCCTACAGATACTTTCATCTATCTGTATAAAGGGTCTCGCTCTCTCCTGGATATCTTTCTTTCTCTCTGGAAGGTCTTTCACAGTCTCTTGCTCGGATCAGATCTCATTTCTCCATCCTTTATCTGTGGGGTTACATCAAGGCTCTGTGCTTGCCCCCCTCCTGTTTTTCATCTACATGCACGGTATTGTCAACTTAATCAATTACTTTGGTTTTCATGGGATGATACACAACTGTACCTCGCAGCCCCAGACCTTAACTCCCTCCTCACTCGTGTCCCTGACTGTCAGCTACAGTATATCATCTTTCATGTCCTCTCGCTTCTTAAAACTTAATATGAGTAAAACAGAACTAATCATTTTTCCCCCGCCTCTGTCCACTTCTCTGCCTGAAATAACAATAAATGTTAATAATAACATTCCTATAACTTCAGTTCCCAAAGCATGGTGCTTGGGAGTAATATTTGACTCCTCTCTCTCTCCATTATTCCTCACTTTCACACCCTAACCAGCTCTTGGCATCTCCAACTTAAAAACATATCTTGCATCCAACCTTTTCTCATTCAGGACACAACTAAAATGTTAATACATGCTCTTATAATATCTCATCTGGACTATTATAACATACTGGACTACCAACTAACAGACTGGCACCACTCCAATCTTTACTGAACTATGCTGCTCGTTGTCTCATTCTTCTTTCTTCTCGCTCTTCCTCTGCTGCTCCTCTTTGTCAAGCTCTTCATTGGCTACCAATTAACCAGAGGATCCAATTCAAACTCTTAACTCTAACTTATAAAGCTCTCCACAATCTCTCTCCTGTGTACATCGCTTCACTAGTTTCCAGATACCAACCAAACCGCAGTCTCAGATCTGCACATTACCTTCTACTGTCTTCCAATAGAATCACCTCCTCGCATTCACGTATACAAGATTTTGCATGTGTTTCACCCCCTTCTCTGGAATCTTCTTCCACATCACATCCATCACTCTCCAATCTTTGATATCTTTAAATGTGCCATCAAAACTCACTTTTTCCATCAAGCATATGCTCTACCTTAGGCCAGTTCACCTTTTGACCTCTGGCCAAGTTGTAGTTCCTACTAGATAACCTAAAACACACTGCCTCTAAGTATAAATATTGTACTCAACCCCAACTCTTGTTCCATTTCTTTAGATCAGGGGTGCCCACACTTTTTCGACTTGCGAGCTACTTTAAAATTTGCAGAGACCAGGAGATCTACCAACATTTAGGTAGCTAGGTATAGGTGACTTCAGTATAGGTAGTTAGGTATAGGTGCCTTTAGTATAGATAGCTAGGTATAGGGGCCTTAAGTATAGGTAGCCAAGTATAATATAGTTGGGTATAGGTGCCATCAGTATAGATAGCAAGGTGTAGGGGCCTTCAGTATAGGTAGCCAGATAGGTATGCATTGGCTGGTATATAACACTGCGTGCTGTCACGCAGGTGCACTGAACAGGTATGCAGTGACTGGTATCAATACAATGTGCAGCGGCCTGTCACACACACACAGGTACCCTGAACAGGTATGCAGTGACTGGTAGTACAAATGTGCAGCTGTCACACACGTGCAGTGAAAAAGTATGACATTGCACATGACCTGCATGACTTTGCACATGCTCAGTAGCATTTGTATGCTATTTTGTCAGGTATGCTAAAATGTTGGAACACTGGCTCTGCAGACTTCAGCATCCCTACAGTACAGAACACTTGTTGAGGGGTAGAGAGGTTGGGGCAGGGCTCTGTACACAAGAGCCTGCTGCACACTAAATAGGAACTGTCTACAAATCTTTGTCTACAAAACTTTGTATGATTCCTTATCAGTGGCTAAGCAGATACAATCATCAGAACCATTGTGCAGAGAGCAGAAAGGTTTTTTTTTTTCCTCAGTGCCCTAAGTTGTCAGTCTCTCAGGACGGGAAAAGAAACATCTCCCCCCACGGGGCCCCCTGCGGCTTCTAGGCCCCCTGCAAATGCATCCCTTGCAGAGTCTATTGTTATGCCCCTGCCTGCACCCACAGTGACTGCTGATCAAACATCTTGTCCCCTGTGAGAGTCAGAGTGCAGCCAGCAGACAGCAATAACAGACAAGGGAATCACATAGACAGCAATAACAGACAGAGGTATCACACAGACAGCAATGACAGACGGGGGGGGGGGGGTCGCACAGACAGCAATAACAAACAGGGAGGTCACACAGACAGCAATAACAGACAGGGGGGGTCACACAGATAGCAATAACAAACAGGGAGGTCACACAGACAGCAATAACAGACAGGGGGGGTCACACAGACAGAAATAACAGACTGGGGGGGGGGGTCACACAGACAGAAATAACAGACTGGGGGGGGGGGGGGGTCACACAGACAGCAATAACAGACAGGGGGACCACACAGACAGCAGTAACAGATGGGGGATCGCACAGACAGCAATCACAGACGGGGGGGGGGGGGGGTCACACAGACAGCAATAACAGACAGGGGATCACACAGACAGCAATAACAGAGAGGGGGGTCACACAGACAGCAATAACAGCTGGTGGGTTAACATTGCAGGGCAGCCTATCACACTACACTTGCTTGACAGTGCAGCTGAACAGACGCTGCCTGTAGAGTCCGTGCTCCATATACTGCTCTCTTCTCCCTGTGCAGACATAATCTACATACCTTTCATGCCACAATGACAGTACTCCCCATCCTGCAAATCTGCTTGGCAAGAGCCTGAGGGAGAGAATCGGTCCCAGTCACCAAGTCTTCAGCTCTCTGAATTTCCAGCCCCACTATCCTCAGCATGCTTCCTCCTCTAGAGTTCAGTGCACTCTCCCCTGGAGCTCCCCCTAGTGGTGCCTCCTTTCGAATCCGTCCCCTGGACAGAACAAGCAGCTGTCAGGGCCCATTCACACTAGACGCGCATTACTGAGCATTTTGCGATTGATTAGCATTTTTTAAAATCGCTCCCATTCACTTTCATTAAAATCTCTGTAAAAATCGGGGAAAAATCGATGCAATTTCCAAATCGCGTACGTGAAAATCGCTGCGATTTTTCCGCGCTTTTAATGAAAGTGAATGAGAGCAATTTTAAAAATGCTAATCAATCACAAAATGCTCAGAAAAGTGCTTCTAGTGTGAATGGGCCCTAACTGTGTGTATCCTTTAGGGACACACACCAGGCGGTTACGGCTGCACAACCTGGGTGCAGGCATGGTGCCCATAGTGCAGGGGGGGGGGGCGCCCATGGCACTAGCCATGACTGCACCCCGCTACATACGCCACTGCGTGGGGTGGGGCTTAGTCAGGTGCTCAAGTGGGTGGGGTTTAGTCAGAGAATCGAGTGACCGCTGCTATGTAAACGAGCACTGGCTGCAGCCAGCTGTTGCATAGTGCAGTGGCTGCTACCCTACGACCACCGGCCCTGGATGAGTGAGCAGGCAGCGGACCAGGGAAAATTTCCCCCGGGAAAAACCGTGCCTGCTGAGCACCCTTATTGTACAGTTTAAGGAGATTTGTATTGCCACAAATGCACAACACAAAGTAACACGCACTAATTTTCACTGTCTCGAAAATATCACAAGTCTTGTTTTGTCCAAGTTCTGGAAACCTGAAGGACAAGATAATATATCTATTCATTTTGGAAATTGAAAGTGTTAAAGAGGACCTGAACTCAGAACGCCTCTCTGCTCTTAAAGATACACAACAGCATAATAACCTTTAAACAAAAAATATTTCTTTGTTACAGCTGATACAAATCCTAAAAAAAATCAGCACAGTTTCTACTTCCTGATTCATGGAAGCATACATATTGTTTACAGCATGTACTTTTTAATGGGCGTATCTGCCATAGGCAGTCATGTGACACAGGGGAGATCAAATTACAAGTAGTGATTAGATACAAATGAGGGGGAATTCAGTCCACTTTAAAGAATTGAGATTGGAAGCAAAAAAAAAAAGCTTTATATGTGATACTAGAAGCCAGATGAGCTAATCAGTGGTCCTAGATGTATAGATAAGGGGAATCAAGGGCTAAGTCATGGGAGTGGGCAAGACAAGGAGATGAGATGAGGAGAGATATAGAAATGCAGTGAACTGTTCAATAAGATTGTGTCTGCAATCCTAGCAGTTTCTTTCTTTTACCTGCCCAGAGTTCCTTTGGCTTTGGTTTTGTAAAAGAAATATCAGTGTATTCCATGTAAATTGCTTTTTTGTAAATTTGATTGTGGAGTGACGTCCCACTTTCCCTGAAACACAAAGCACATTAATCATGTATTTTAAGTAATTTTAAAATTTCTCACACTCATAAATAAATAAAACACCTGATCTAACCTCATGTTTTGAATACAGTATGTATATTGAATTCCATTAATTATTTTATACATTGAATTGAAACATGACAATTTGTTTTATGTACACGTATAGAGTGCATTAAAATGCATCATATGTCATCTAGAAATTACCGTATATTACTGGCTTTCAAAATGATACATGTGTTGCTCACTGGCTTGCTCACTGTGAGATTGCACATAATTGTAATTTACACACAGCTGACTACGAGTTTGGATACTATTGTGATCTGACATCTGTAACTTGCCTGTATCATAGCTTTGTGGGTACTGGTAGTTCCATTGCCTTAAAGGACACATCCAAGGTTTTTTTAAAAAAAAATCCACTTACCTGGGGCTTCCTCCAGCCCGTGGCAGCCATCCTGTGGCCTTGCCGTAGCGCCGGTGGCTCCAGGTCTTCCTCGCCGGCACAGCCGACCTCGCAGGTTGGGTTCCGGGTCGGCCTCTTCTGCGCCCCACCGTGCGGGTCACGTGGTCCGGCCAACGTCATTTGGACGCTACTATGCAGGCACAGAACTACTGCGCCTGCGCAGTAGCATCCAGATGATGTGAGCCGGACCACGTGACCAGTGCCAGGATGTAATAGAAGGCAGGCAGAAACAACTTGTCTCCTGCTCAAGTAGAACGCGCCACATAGGGTGAAGATTGTGGAGATAGCTTGGGGAATAGGGACTGATGTAAAGGCGTTGGATCTGCTGCTCATTTCCAATTCCTTTCAAGATTTGGATCAACTACCTCAGGCGTATCAAGCCACGGAATATATTGGCGCGTTATAAATCAATAACAATTATCTGTCCCATACCTAGTTGAATCTGATAAAATTACCCCTATTTTTATGGATTAATTTTTCCAACCCTAAAACAGTCAATTATTTGCTTAATCTAAAGGTGAAAAGAAGGGGAATTTTCATTTTTCCATTTTAAGATTAGTAACCTATCTCTGCAAATTGCTAACAGGGTATATAGTTACATAGTAACATAGTTATTTGGGTTAAAAAAAATACATACTTCTATTGAGCTGAACCAGAAAATAAAGCCTGCACCCTCACATATCCCTGATGATCCATAGGAAGGCAAAAAACCTTTACAAGGCATAGTCCAATTAGCCCCAAAAGGGAAAAAAATCCTTCCCGACTCCAGATGGCAATCAGATAAAATTCCTGGATCAACACCGCCGGGAATTCTTCTTGCTAGGTAGTGATGATTCTGCACAGTGGCGGACACAGCCAGCAGTGGGCCCCTGTGCAAAATTGCAATTGCGGGCCCCTACGGCCTGCGGCGCGAAGTGCGCCGCAGCAAAAAATGGGTGTGGCTACAACCTGGCAAAAAGTAGGTGTGGATAGAACCTGCGGCGCGGCGTGGCAATGACCGGATGAGGGCGGAGCTAACTGTAATTTAAAGCAAACCCGGGGTGAGGGTTTATTTCCTTTTAAACAATACTTGTTGCCTGGCGGCCCTGCTGATCTATTTGGCTGCAGTAATAAACTGAATTACACCAGCAACAAGCATGCAGCTAATCTTCCTAGTTCTGACAATATTGTCAGAAACCCCTGACCTGCTGCATGCTTGTTCAGGGTCTATGGTTCAAAGAATAAGAGGCAGAGGACCAGCACGGCAGCCAGGCAACTGGTATTGCTTAAAAGGAGAGAAATATGGCAGCCTCAAGATTATTCTCACCTCAGGTTCCCTTGAAAAGTGCAACGCAAAGACAGTGGGCCCAAGTTTTGGTGACCCTTTCACCAGAAAATTCACATAATTGTGCAGGTTTTCTCAAGAAAATACACATCATGTCGGCAGATATGCCCAGAAAATACGTGCAATCATGTCGGCAGATATGCCCAGAAAATACGTGCAATCATGTCGGCAGATATGCCCAGAAAATACGTGCAATCATGTCGACAGATATGCCCAGAAAATACGTGCAATCATGTCGGCAGATATGCCCAGAAAATACGTGCAATCATGTCGGCAGATATGCCCAGAAAATACGTGCAATCAAGTCGGCAGACCTGCCCAGAAAATACGTGCAATCAAGTCGGCAGATATGCCCAGAAAATACGTGCAATCAAGTCGGCAGATATGCCCAGAAAATACGTGCAATCATGTCGGCAGATTTGCGCAGAAAATACATGCAATCATGTGGCAGACCTGCCCGGAACATACACCTGCTAATATAAATAAAAAAACAAAAACATTTACTCACCTGCAGCAGCAGACCTCCTGTCCCAGCCTCCATCCGGCGCGCAGCTTCCTTGGGTGGTTGGGTGGATAGGTAGCCTGGTGGGTGGGTAGGTAGGTAGGCAGCCTGGTGGGTGGGTAGGTAGCCCTTAGCCGGGTGGGTAGGTAGCCTGGTGGGTGGGTGGGTAGGTACCCGGGTGGGTGGCTGGTTAGCTGGGTGGGTAGGTAGCCTGGTGGGTGGGTGGGTAGCCGGGTGGGTAGGTAGCCTGGTGGGTGGGTGGGTAGGTAGGTAGCCTGGTGGGTGGGTAGCCCTTAGCTGGGTGGGTAGGTAGCCGGGTGGGTGGGTAGGTAGCCGGGTGGGTGGGTGGGTAGGTAGGTAGCCTGATGGGTGGGTGGGTAGGTAGCCCTTAGCCGGGTGGGCAGGTAGCCGGGTGGGTGGCTGGGTAGCTAGGTAGCCTGGTGGGTGGGTAGGTAGCCGGGTGGGTAGGTTGCCAGATGGGTGGGTGGGTAGGTAGCCTGGTGGGTAGGTAGCCTGGTGGGTTGGTAACTAGCCCGGTAGGTAGGTAGGTAGGTAGCCTGGTGGGTGGGTAGGTAGGTAGGCAGCCTGGTGGGTGGGTAGCCGGGTGGGTAGGTAGCCTGGTGGGTGAGTTGGTAACTAGCCCGGTAGGTAGGTAGCCGGGTGGGTGGGTGGTTAGGTAGGTAGCCGGGTGGGTAGGTAGGTAGGTAGCCGGGTGGGTAGGTAGGTAGGAAGCCTGGTGGGTGTGTGGGTAGGTAGCCCTTAGCCGGGTGGGTGGCTGGGTAGCTGGGTGGGTAGGTAGCCTGGTGGGTGTGTAGGTAGCCTGGTGGGTAGGTGGGTAGGTAGGTAGCCTGGTGGGTAGGTAGCCAGGTGGGAAGGTAGCCTGGTGGGTGGGCTGGTAACTAGTCCGGTAGGTAGGTAGGTAGGTAGCCTGGTGGGTGGGTAGGTAGGTAGGTAGGCAGCCTAGTAGGTGGGTAGCCGGGTGGGTAGGTAGCCTGGTGGGTGGGTTGGTAACAAGCCCGGTAGGTAGGTAGGTAGGTAGGTAGGTGGGTGTGTGGTTAGGTAGGTAGCCGGGTGGGAAGGTAGGTAGGTAGCCGGGTGGGTAGGTAGTCGGGTAGGTAGGTAGGTAGGAAGCCTGGTGGGTGGGTAGGTAGCCGGGTGGGTAGGTAGCTGGGTGGGTAGGTAGCCGGGTGCGGGTGGGTAGGCAGGTAGCAGGGTGGGTGGGTTTCTATCCGGGTGGGAGGCCCGACTCCTATCCCCCCCCCCCTTCCTCACCTCGGAGGGCCCCCCTCCCGGTATGCGCGGCGGGAGAGCGGCAAATACAGGAAGTCTCCGGGGCTCCAGGCAGGCGCTAGAGGCTCAGCCGCTTGGTCTCCAATATGTCTCCAACTCTGTATACTGCTCGCTACTTCCTGGTTTAGTAGCGAGCCGTATATAGAGTTGGAGACATCGGAGACCAAGCGGCCGCTGAGCCTCTAGCGCCTGCCTGGAGCCCCGGAGACATCCTGTATTTGCCGCTCTCCCGCCGCGCATACCGGGAGGGGGGCTCCCCGAGGTGAGGGAGGGAGGATAGGAGTCGGGGCCCCCCAGGGAGAACAAAAAAAAAATTAAAAAAAATTAACGGGCCCCTGAAGCAACGGAACTTCAGGGGCCCTCTTGCGGCGGCACGGCCTGCATGGCCGTATGTCCGCCACTGATTCTGCACAATTTTGTATCATCTGCAAGAATAGCAACATTGCTTTCTACTTCATGTAACGGGTCATTAATAGATACATTGAACAGTACTGTCTCCTGTGGGACCCCACTGCTAACAGTCACCCATTTTGAATATGATCCATTGACCAGAACTCTTTGTTTTCTGTACATTAGAGTCCATGCACACAGACTCTTCCCCAGTTCTTGCATCCTCAACTTTTGTATCAGACTTTTGTGGGGAACAGTGTCGAAGGCCTTTGCAAAGTCCAAGTATATCACATCTGCAGTGTTCCCGAAATATCCACACTAGTGTTCACCACCTCATAAAAGCTGAGCATGTTAGTCAAACAGGAGCTGTCCTTAGTAAACCCATGCTGGGTGGTTTCCTTAGGATCTCAAAAGGTATTCTGTACTCAAAAAAAAAATATTTAAGTGATAAAGAACTTCCATTTGGAAAATCCTAAATATGGCAGTAGAAACTTCATGTCAGTATATATAGTTTAGGACATCTCTGTAACATGTGCTATGAATCTCCATGTTCCCTCCTATATGTAGTGCAAAGAGGAACATCTCAAGAACCCATCTTAGAGAACCACTTCTGTATCAGATGCACTCTGTACAGTCATTTGGTTTGGGAATTTTTATTGTGATCCCTTTACTAACAAATGAGGTACCAAATGCAATGCCTCTACCCAATCTTCTGCTGTAAGATCACCAATCTCTGTTTGCAATTGAAACGCACACTTAGTGGAAAACGGAGCCAACTTACAGTGGGATACAAAAGTTTGGGCAACCTTGTTAATCATCATGATTTTCCTGTATAAATCATTGGTTGTTATGATAAAAAAAATGTCAGTTAAATATATCATATAGGACACACACACAGTGATATTTGAGAGGTGAAATGAAGTTTTTTTGAATTTACAGAAAGTGTGGAATAATTGTTTAAATAAAATTAGGCAGGTGCATAAATTTGGGCACCACAAAAAAATAAATGAAATCGATATTTAGTAGATCCTCCTTTTGCAGAAATTACAGCCTCTAAAGATAGTCTGGATTTTGATTGAAGGTATTTTGGACCATTCCTCTTTATAAAACATCTCTAGTTCATTCAGGTTTGATGGCTTCCGAGCATGGACAGCTCTCTTTAACTCACACCACAGATTTTCAATTATATTCAGGTTTGGGAACTGAGATGGCCATTCCAGAACACTGTACTTGTTCCTCTACATGAATGCCTTAGTGGATTTTGAGCTTGAGTTGTTGTCTTGTTGAAAAATCCAGCCCCGGCGCAGCTTCAGCTTTGTCACTGAGTCCTGGACATTGGTCTCCAGAATCTGCTGATACTGAGTGGAATCCATGTGTCCCTCAACTTTGACAAGATTCCCAGTCCCTGCACTGGCCACACAGCCCCAAAGCATGATGGAACCACCACCATATTTTACTGTCGGTAGCAGGTGTTTTTTTTTTTTTGGGCAATGCTGTGTTGTTTTTCCTCCATGCATAACCTCCCTTGTTATGCCTAAGTAACTCAATTTTAGTTTTATCAGTCCACATCACCTTATTCCAAAATGAGGCTGGCTTGTTCAAATGTGCTTTAGCATACCTCAAGTCAGGGGTGTGGCAATAGGGGGTGCAGAGGTAGCCACCGCATCGGGGCCCTTGGGCCTTAGGGGCCCGGAAGGGCCCTCCCTCAACTACAGTATTAGCTCTCTATTGGTCCTGTGCTCATAATAATCACTTCTATAGATGCTTTTAATAGTGGTAAACTGTTCCGCATCCCCTTTTTGCACCTCTGACACTGCCAATGCCATTGGCAGGTTTTGGTGCGCCGTGTCAATTGTTATGTATAGAGTGCTTGGGGACCCCATTGTAAAACTTGCATCGGGGCCCACAGCTCCTTAGCTATGCCACTGCCTCAAGTGGATCTGTTTGTGCTGTGGGCAGAGAAAAGGCTTCCTCTGCATTACTCTCGCATACAGCATCTCCTTGTGTAAAGTGCGCTTAATGGTTGAACGATGCACACTGACTCCATCTGCAGCAAGATGAAGTTGTAGGTCTTTGGTGCTGGTCTGTGGGTTGACTCCGACTGTTCTCACCATCCGTGGCTTCTGTTTATCCAAGATCTTTCTTGGTCTCCCACTTCGAGCCTTAACTTGAACTGAGAGCCTGTGGTCTTCCATTTCCTCAATATGTTCCTAACTGTGGAAACAGACAGCTGAAATCTCTGAGACAGCTTTCTGTATCCTTCTCCTAAACCATGATGATGAACAATCTCTTTGTCTTCAGGTCATTTGAGAGTTGTTTTGAGACCCCCATGTTGCTGCTCTTCAGAGATAATTAAAAGAGGAGGGAAACTTACAATTGAGCCCCTTAAATACTCTTTCTCATAATTGGATTCACCTGTGTATGTAGGTCAGGGGTCACTGAGCTTACCAAGCCAATTTAAACTCCAATAATTAGTTCTAAAGGGTTTGGAATCAATACAATGACAACAGTGCCCACATTTATGCACCTGCCTAATTTTATTTAAACAATTATTGCACACTTTCTGTGAATCCAATAAACTTTATTTCACTACTAAAATATCACTGTGTGTGTCTCCCATATGATATATTTTACTGACATTTCTTATTGTAACAACCAACGATTTATACAAGAAAATCATGACGATTAACAAGGTTGCCCAAACTTTTGTATCCCACTGTATATTGGTGATAGGTTTATTTAAAGCTCAAAAGATTGTCTTTGCATGATAAATGTATGTTGAAACTGCAGATATCAAAATAATTCACCTCACTCCATGGGAGTTACAAAAGAGATGTCATATCTGGATAGGGAATAATTTGCCCTCTCTGAAGTACATGTGCAATTAGTCACAGACCGTAGGATAAAAACTTTCTGCTTTAAACATAAAGTGAGTCAAAAGATCCTTAGAAGGATTCTTTTATTCCTATGCGTTCCAACCTGCTAGGTGTTGAAGCTGGGCTGCAATAAAATAAGTCTAGGCATTTGGAAACCCGATATTTCCACCCTATACATAATACATCTTCTCATACGATCAACTGGATTGAACCGATTATATTCAAAATGTCCGATCAGCTCTTGATCGATAACAGGATCAATTTTGGGAAGTTATCATCAAAAAATCTATCCTGTTATCGATCAGGATCAGTTTGGACATGTACAGATGATGCAACTTCCTTTTCCAGTTACTTATCGATCTGAGGGGAATTTGAATCATGTCATGTGTACCCAGCATAAGACTGTCATTCATTGTTTAAAATAAAGGTCAAAAGAAGGGGAATTTACATTTTGTCATTGTTTTAAGATTAGTAACCTAGCTTTATAAAGACCTCTGTGAATTGCTAACAGGGCAGTGTCCTTAGGATCGGAAAGGTATTCTGTACTCAAAACATAAACAGTAAAGTTATTAGGAACGTCCACTAATCCTAGATAAGGCAGTCGCAAACTTCATGCCAGCGTCTTGGTAATTTAGGACATCTCTGTAACATGTGCTGTGAATCTCCATCTGCCACTCTAGGTGCCCACTGCCCAGGCAACCCCTTTTTTATTTCCAATAACAGTGCCTCTTTGGCCGTGCAAAGGTCTTGATTCACTAAACCGTGATAACTCAAATATCACACCTTATCAAAGATATCACACCTTATCAAAGATATCACACCTAATCAAAGCTATCACACCTTATCAAAGTTAACACGCCATATCAGAGTAGCATAGCGAGTGCTGCAAACTTATGCCTGCTAATTGGCAATGGCACTCGTCCTGCCCTGAGCCCCTGCGGGTTCGTAGCGGTCCCTATGCTACTCAGATAAGGCATGTTAACTGTGATAAGGTGTGATATCTTTTATAAGGTGTGATATTTGAGTTATCACGGTTTAGTGAATCAAGCCCAAAATAAGCTCCACCTCTGACTGCAATAAGCCCCACTCATTACCCTATGGTATTCATGCCGGCGTGACAGATGAACCTTTAACACAATCATGGGAGGTGGCACATATGCACTTGGAGGGCAGCTGCAGAGTGAATTCAAATTGGTGTACAGTACATGTGCAGGCAATAGGATTCGATAGGATTCGATCAAAGAGGGATCTATCTAATGATCAATCTGGCAGCAGATAGAACAATATTCTGGCGTATAAGACTACTTTTAAACCCTTGAAAATCTTCTGAAAAGTCAGGGGTCGTCTTATACGCCGGGTGTCATTGATGCCGGGTGATACGTCCTATCCAGTTACTGCCTCTCAGATCTCGCTGCTGAGGACTGTAGTGAAGCGGTGCAGGCACACATGTGTAAGATCTGAGAAGCAGAGAAGGAGGTAAACAGGATACAAGGGTGGGCCACAAGGGTGAAATAGGCATGTTTTATGGGCACAGTGCAATCTATTCTTCCATACCTCTCTAATAAACAGGTAGTCAAGGAGAGCTGACTAATCCACTTAGGGAGAGTTGACCAATCCAACCAGTCAATCGCCTATATACAGTACTGTTGGATACTGGGTACCACATGCAGTACAGCTCCAGTCTCTGTTCATACATAGCACCATGTGATTTTTTTTAATTGTTATTTGATGTGCGTTGGAAGAGGGGTAGTCTTAGACGGCGAGTATATCCTAAACTCTATATTTTAACTGGAAAAGTGGGGGGGTCATCTTATACGCCCAGTCATCTTATTCACCAGAATATACGGTAATCACCTGGAAGTGTATCCAGGGCAGAATTTGTACTTTCCAGCTACCTAGTCCCGTTGCCACCAACCGCACAGATACACGCGTGTGCACGTGCGTGCACGCACACACACACACACACACATACACACACACACACACACTATCATTCTGTGAAACACCCTGACTAGTGTCACTGTTTTACAGGAGGAAAAGCCTGCTTTGTGCCTGGTATACACAATGCAAATTCCCGTCAGGTCGACAGGTCAAATCAATAATTTCCAATAAGTCTAATCTAATTTCCATTCTTTTTTTTTTTTTTGTGGCGGGCAGCTTAAAAGGTGTCTATGCAAAAAAGGTGCAAGAAAAAAGGGTCACAAAAGGCTTACATGCAAAAAAGACGCAAGTAAAAATGGTCACAAAATAGCAGTAGTGGCATATCAGTAAATTTACCAATATTCTATTATCTTCAATAGTAGAATATTGGTAATTTTATGGATAAACTACTATCCACTATAGTAGAATATCAGTAATTTTACCAATATTATACTATGCTTCTCTGTACCCTAAATCTCAAGTGAACCCTCCCTTATCTACGATTAACAAGAACTCTACCCTATCTGTGCTTAAAACGAATCATCTCCCTCCTACTACTAACACTAACCACCCCGCATTTGCCAATATTTAGCACCCGAGATCTGCTACAGTATATCTGAACTCTGGTGAACTACTGTTCCAAGCATCCCTGAAGCCTTTTCTGCTGAGTTCCGCTACACTCTAGTGGAACTCTTTTGCCACTATTTTTTTATCCTCCTCCCTGCCCAAATTTCTGGCTAAAGCCAATGCCCAGGGCCAGCCTTAGATTTCACAGCGCCCTGAGCGTAACCAGATTTTGGTGCCCCCCCCCCCACATTCATCCTCTTCGCGTGTGAGTGCACCACACACATACACTAATGGGGGGGGGAGGGGGGGGATGGCGGGGGGATCTGCTGCCTAAATACACTAAAAGGGGATCTGCGACTGCAAGACTAGTAGCCTAAGCCTATATACACTAAAGGGGGGATCTGCCTACATATACACGACCAGATCCCCCCCTTAGTGTATATGGGCTTAGGCTACTAGTCTTGCAGTCGCAGATCCCCTTATAGTGTATTTAAGCAGCAGATCCCCCCCCCCCTTAGTGTAAGTGTCCAGCTACAGATCCCCCCCAGTATAGGTTAGCCAGATGAGTGCCCACAGTATAGGTAGCCAGTATACTTGTCCCAGCTATAGGTTAGATAGGTAGGTGCCCCCAGTACAGGTTAGATAGGTAGCTGCCCCCAGTGTATAGGTTAGATAGGTAGGTACCTGCAATATTGGTTAGATAGGTAGCTGCCCCAGTATAGATTAGATAGGTAACTGCCCCCAGTATAGATTAGATAGGTAGATGCCCCCAGTATAGATTAGATAGGTAGCTGCCCCCAGTATAGATTAGATAGGTAGCTGCCCCCAGTATAGATTAGTTAGGTAGCTACCCCCAGTATAGGATAGATAGGTAGCTGCCCCCAGTATAGATTAGATAGGTAGGTGCCCCCAGTATAGGTTAGATAGGTAGGTGCCCCCAGTATAGGTTAGATAGGTAGGTGCCCCCAGTATAGGTTAGATAGGTAGCTGCCCCCAGTATAGATTAGATAGGTAGGTGCCCCAAGTATAGGTTAGATAGGTAGCTACCCCCAGTATAGGTTAGATAGGTAGCTGCCCCCAGTATAGATTAGATAGGTAGGTGCCCCCAGTATCGGTTAGATAGGTAGCTGCCCCCAGTATAGGTTAGATCGGTAGCTGCCCCCAGTATAGGTTAGATAGGTAGCTGCCCCCAGTATAGGTTAGATAGGTAGCTGCCCCCAGTATAGGTTAGATAGGTAGGTGCCCCCAGTATTGGCTAGATAGGTAGGTGCCCCCAGTGTAGATTAGATAGGTAGCTGCCCCCCAGTATAGGTTAGATAGGTAGGTTCCCCCAGTATTGGCTAGACAGGTAGGTGCCTCCAGTATAGATTAGATAGGTAGCTACCCCCAGTATAGGTTAGATAGGTAGGCGCCCCCAGTATTGGCTAGATAGGTAGGTGCCCCCAGTGTAGATTAGATAGGTAGGTGCCCCCAGTATAGATTAGATAGGTAGCTGCCCCCCAGTATAGATTAGGTAGGTAGGTAGGTAGGTAACACCCCCCCCCCTAGGTAGGTAGGTAGCCCCCCCCCCCCCCCCATAGAGGAGGGGGGAGCCGCGGGGAGGGCAGCCCGACCTCTCCCTCCCTTCCTCTCCGGGCACCCTCCGTGCTCCCCCCCCTCCGATCCGATGCAGACTGCTAAGGGAACAACTCACCTTCCTGGTTCCGATCGCCGGCTCCTCTCACTTGCTGCTGGTCGCCTCTTCTACATAGCCGCTGATGCACAATAAACTTCCTGTTAAGCAGGAAGTTTATTGTGCATCAGCGGCTATGTAGAAGAGGCGACCAGCAGCAAGTGAGAGGAGCCGGCGATCGGAACCAGGAAGGTGAGTTGTTCCCTTAGCAGTCTGCATCGGATCGGAGGGGGGGGGAGCACGGAGGGTGCCCGGAGAGGAAGGGAGGGAGAGGTCGGGCTGCCCTCCCCGCGGCTCCCCCCTCCATCACGGCGGCCACACGGGCATGTTTGCCCCATCACCCCCAGCAGCGCACCAGGGGGCGGAGCGAGACGGACCCAGCCGGGGCCCTGCAGTTGCGGCCAGGTCAGGTGGCACGAGCGCCCCCTGGAAGCCGGCGCCCTGAGCGATCGCACCGGTCGCTCAGGTCAAAGGCCGGCCCTGCCAATGCCCACATTTTCCTGGCACTGCCTGCACTGAAATAGTCTGTTTCTTGTAAAAAAAAAAAAAATCCTGTTGAATAGTATTGTCTAAGGAGTGGCAGTCCATGCTCAGTATCTCACAGTCGTTTTATACAAATCATCACATCTAGCTTGACAAAGATGGCTGCATACTAAACAGAAGTACAAGTTGCCTAGTAATGTTTTACTCATATCACACTCACACCAATATATATGTTGAATAAGGGTGAAAAATTGGATATAATGTGGATAATTCATTTAGGTAGATCCATATTTTATATGACCAAGTTATCCCCCACATGAAATGACCAAGTTATCCCTCATATAGCCATGACCAAGCTATCCCCCACATAGCCATGACCAAGCTATCCCCCACATAGCCATGTCCAAGTTATTCCCCACATTTTTCTCATTAATGGAAATAAAAAGGTTATTCTTATCAATCTAAAAAAATGTAAACAGTAGAATCAGGTCAAAATCTTGAAAGGTAAAAAAACCAGTTACTGTTACAAAGAAACAAATATATACAAGTCAAAGATTAGAGACGGGCATTAGGCTTTTCAAATTTGAAAAAAGTTAACAATAACTTCTATTTAAAGTGCGTATTAAGTGGGGAAAAATGTTGAGTTGTACTTACCTTGGGCATGCAGCCTCCCAAAATATCTGAGGTCCTCGTTGTCCTTCCAGTCCCCTCTGTTGTGCTGCTGTCAGCCACAATAAAGTCTCTGGCTCAGTCACGGACTACTACACATATGTGGCCGCAGCCACACATTTCCATGATAGTGATCCCGTGGCTGGAGTGTTTAACGTATGTGCAGTTGAAATTTTTATAAACTACTCATGCGCAGAATGCAATCAAGGAGGCATGCACAGCTGGGACAGCACATGGCGTGACAGCAGCACAATGGAGTGGACCAGGAGGACACAGAGGAACCGGATAGACTGCAGGGAGCTGGAAGAAGCCCAAGGTAAGTAAAAATCAACTTCTTCCTTCACCTACGATTTCCTTTAAGACACAAAAGGTAAAAAATAGTATTCATTAAAAATAAAAAAAGAAGATGACAGTGGACAAATAGTACAGACAGGTTGCATTTACCTTTGCTCCACATTAAGCACATTATTTTCCCTATAATTCCAATACTGTTCCTCAGCAGCAATATAAAAAATTCTTGTGGAAGCATAATTTGTATGGAAGAAAGCTAACAGTTGAAGAAAGAACAGTAGCTCCATTGAAGTTGTAATCCAGTCGGAAAAAATGTTCAAAGTGTGGATATTTCTTCATGCTCACTAAATAAACAGATGTCATAACAGATAAAGTTGTGAAAAGGAAAGACATCCCACAGCAGCAGGAAATTGAGGGTGTGGTAATAGCTGCATTGCACTTTGTTGCGTACATCCAGATGCAAAAATAGACAAAATTATTGAAGTCCTTTGTGTTATTTTATGCATTTAATAAAATATTGTACATCTTACTGTATAAATTATACTTCCACTTTTGTGGAGGAAACAATTTCTTCAAGGACAGCTGCAGTATATGCATTGCTAGGGTTTTAAGAAGCTTTAATGCATGTGTTTTCTGTAGAGACAGTTGATTTGGTTAAAGTGAACCTGAACTTGCTGGGGAACAAAAAGTTAGATATTACAAGACAAATAACATTTATATTGCGCTTTTCTCCTGGTGGACTCAAAGCGCCAGAGCTGCAGCCACTAGGGCACGCTCTATAGGCAGTAGCAGTGTTAGGGAAACTTGCCTAAGGTCTCCTACTGAATAAGTTCTGGCTTACTGAACAGGCAGAGCCGAGATTCGAACCCTGGTCTCCTGTGTCAAAGGCAGAGCACTTAACCATTACACCATCTATCCACCTGCTGCCCTTGAACCCACTGAACATATCTGACAAGAGCTTGTTTGATATGTTATTGTCTCCACACTCCATGCCATGTACGAGTATGTCCATACAGTGCCTGTGCCACTATGGACGCGCCTGCCAAGATTTTGTATTATCCTCTGATGTATTTATACATGTTAATCAGGTCACCTCTCAGTCGGATCAAAATAAGCCCAGATTGTCCAACCTTTCTTGGATATTGAGACCTTACATCCCTCTGCTTATTTTGCTTAAAGGACAACTGTCGCAAAAGTCAATGGGAGCATTTTTTTTAAAAGTTCTAAAAAAGCTCTGATGGCCAAAAAGCGCTCAGAAAAGCATGTATAATGTGTCTGAGCCCTTACATTATTTGGACACCGATGCTGCTGGCCACAGCAACAGACCTTTAGAGGGAGAGGTTGTGAGAGACGTCACTGGTTGGGTGACATTGTTTTAACACTGGAATCTTGTAAGTGCAATTTTTACTTTTTAACTTGATGAAATAAACGTTAACACATCATAGAACACTCCTGTCTGTTTTCCATAGCATCTGCAGGGTCCCAACTTCCTTCTTTACTAGCACACAGCAGGGGCACAGTGCTGTGCTCATACCTGACTCTGTCAACTTGTGTATGTGGATAGAGAACTGGTTAAGGAAAAGAAGGCAAAGAGTGATGGCAAACAGAACATACTCAAAATGGGAAACTGTTTGCAGTGGTCAGTATTTGGTCCAATTATTTTTAATGTATTTATTAATGATTTAGTAGACGGAATACAGAGTAATGTAGCCATCTTTGCAGATGATACAACATTACGCAGGATTATCAACACTAAAATGGATAGTGATATATTACAACATGATTTTGACAGCATGGCATTATGGGCAGGCACATGGCAGATGAATTTAATGTTGATAAATGTCAAGTCATGCGTCTGGTAGATCACCATATAAAATAAATTGTCTCCAGCTGAGAACATCCGACTTGGAGAAGGACTTAGGAATACTGGTTGATAACAAGTTAAGTAATTGTATATAATGCCAAGCAGCAGTAGCTAAAGCAAATAAAATTCTGGGATGCATAAAATGGTAAATAATATCTCAAATTGCTAGTATATTACTTCCTCTATATAAATCACTTGTGATGCCACATCTGGAGTATGGGATACAGTTTTTGGCACCACACTAAAGAAAGGACATTGACCTTCCAAAACATGTACAAAGACGGGCAACTAAATCAGGGCCGGTTCACACTTGTTTAAAAAAGTAACCGGATGTTTTTTAAGCCCCGCTTATCGCAGGAAGGGGATATTAATGTTAAAACTCCAAACTTGGCACATTTTCCCGGACTGGACAGGAAAATGCATGCAATGAAAGCCTATGAGAACGCACACTGTTTGTTTTCACTAGGTTAGTTGCCATGTCCACTTTTCCCGTTTCGATCACTACCGTGACGTAAAATTTACATGTCCCGTCGCCGAACCCCGCCACTCGGACCAAGTGTCCAACAGCCCAGTGTCCGGCAGAAGCATAGGGATCTCCATTGGGACACAAAGGCATTTTTCACAGTGAGAAAGGTTAAAATCTGTAATGTCTTACTTGAGGAAGTAGTTATGGCAAACTCTATATCTGCATTTTAACCTCCCTGGCGTTCTATTTCCCCAGGATTTCCGTGCAAGAAGTGGTTCAATTAATTTCCAATCATTGTAAACTTTTTTTTTTTTTGCAATAATTTTTTTTTATTTGGTCGGGATCCCCCTTCTGGGGGGGGGGGGGGTGTCCCTGTTCTTTTCAGGCTGTTGGTGGCCTTTGGGGACCCCCCTTCTGGGCGGGGGGGGGTGTCCCCGTCCTTTGCGGGCTGTGGGTGGCCTTTCCCTCTCTCTTCCCATCCCCCGTGCAAGCCCCCCCTTCCCCCTGAACCCCTTCCCTCGGTGTGAGTCCTGTTCTACTCACCCAGGCTGTCTCCAGCGGCGGCGGCGCAGAATCCCTTCTTCCTCCATCCCCGAAGTCCCATGCTCTGTGTAATTACCGCTACGAGGCTTGGTGACGTCACTGAGCCTCGTAGCAGTAACGTCACAGGCCGGGACTTCGGCGTTAGAGAAAGAAGGGATTCTGCTGGTGCCGCTGGAGACAGCTTGGTGAGTAGAACAGGACTCACACCGAAGGAAGGGGTTCAGGGGGAAGGGGGGGCTTGCATGGGGGATGGGAGGGGGGAGGGAAAGGCCACCCACAGCCCGCAAAGGACGGGGACACCCCCCCCCCTCCGCCCAGAAGGGGGGTCCCCGCCGGCCACCCACAGCCTGCAAAGGACCAGGACACCCTCCCGCCCAGAAGGGGGGTCCCCGCCGGCCACTACCAGCCACTACCAGCCAGCATAGAACGGGACACCCCCCCCCTTGCTGCACAGAGGGGATCCCCGCCCGCCACTACCAGCCCGCATAGGGAATCCCCCTGCACAGAGCGGACACCCGTCCGCACACATAGGGGGAATCCTTGCACGCAGCACATTCTCTGCCCCGCCAGCTGCACAGGGATTCCCCAGGGTGGCTGGATGCTTGTTCTGTATGCTGGGGGTAGCACAGATCGCTACCCACAGCGTGCAGTCAGGCATCCAGCCATCCTGGGGAATCCCTCTGATGAGGGAAAATTGCAGCGGGCGGTGCAGAGAAACAGGAAATCTCCCTGGCGGGATTGACGAGCTCAGCTCGTCCAAAACACTTTCAGCAAGTTTTTGCTGGACGAGCTGAGCTCGTCCAGAACGCTAGGGAGGTTAAGAAGTATTGGATGCTTTACTTTCATTGAAGTGCATCCAAGGTGATAATTACTAGGTAATTCCAGGGAGAGCTGATCCAGAGATTTATCTAACTGCCATCTGAAGGGAATTTTTCCCTTTTAAAGCTGATTAGCCCAGGCTTTTTAATGTTTTCCACCTTCCCTTGGATCAACTGGGATATGGGTGGTTTCAGGATTTTTTTTATGTTTATTATTTCTGGTTGAACTTTATGGATGGATATCTTTTTTCAACCAAACTAACTATGTAACTAGAAGTTCCCCAGAACTGCTCCATGCTCTGTACACATGATGCTGCTACATCGAAAGTCAAATGTAGCCGGGAAAGAAAGGAGACAGGGCAGCACATAGTGCAGGCAGCAAGACAGGATGCCTGCAGACATTCTTGTGTCTCAACTTGTGTCTGTCCCCAGACACTACACCGACCCTGGTCTGAGGGGGGATTTTGGGCACCAGTAATCCCCCCCCCCCCCCAAACTTACCTATGGATATCCTGTATGGGGGCTTTGCAATCCACCACAGAAATTAGCCCCATAGACATCAATGAAAATTAGCAAAATATGGAAATTTCACAAAATTTGCACTAAACAAATCACGAAAAAACGGTTTGGGCAATTTCGCTCATGTCAAACAGTCACATCATTTAATGTGGAACTAACAATTTCATTACTCACATACTCTAAATGCACATTTAGGGCCCTTTTCCACTAGCGCAAACCACTAGCGATTTTACAATCGCTGGGGTTTGCTAAATAACATTGGAATCGCGGTAGGTTATTTCCACTACCGCGATTCGTTTTTGCCTCAAACGCGATCGCGCCGTGGAGCGATATTTGCCGCGATTTTGCTATGCACTACAGCATAGCAAAATCGTCAACGCAATCGCTGGAACTTTCCTGCACTTTGCTATTCAGCAATCGCTAGCGTTCAGCGTGAACGCTAGCGATTGCTAGTGGTAAAGGCTTAGTTGTGGATATGCTAGTGGAAAAGGCTTAGTTGTGGATATGCACGTGACCAACGGGCACTAATTTGCTAGTCAGCATTAAATTTCATCTGCTTTATGCCTGCCCATAAAGCCATGTTGTCAAGATGCTGTTGTAATATGTCACTATTCTGCTTAGTATTGATAATTCTACATACTTTTGTATAATCTTCAAAGGTGGCTACATTATTCAGTATTCTGTCTACTAAATTAGCAATAAAAAAATTGAAAAGAATTGTACCTAGTATGACCCTTGTGGGACCCCACTGCTAACAGCTCCCCATTTTGAGTATGATCCATTTACCACCACTCTTTGTTTCTTAAAGAACACCTGAACTGAGAGGGATATGGAGGCTGCCATATTTATTTTCCTTTAAACAATACTAGTTGCCATGCAGTCCCGCTGATCTCTTTGGCAGCAGTAGTCTCTGAATCACACACCTGAAACAAGCATATGGCTAATCTAGGCAGACTTCAGTCAGAAACACCTGATCTGCATGTTTGTTCAAGGTCTATGGCTAAGAGTCTTAAGCCCCATCTACATAATACGATTTTTTGTGCGATTCGATTACGATTCTATTTACGATCCGATTAAATCCGACATGTCCGATCGGGATTTGATTCGATTCAATTTGATTTGTCATTGTTTTGCAATTGCAAATCGAATTGGATCAAATCGAATCCCGATTGGACATGTCAGATTTAATCGGATCGTATATAGAATTGTAATCGAATCAGATGCTTTTCTCTAGCTATACTTAGTACTTAGTATAACTAGAGCTGCAGCAAGAAGCGGCGGTGTGTGGCACTCCCAGATGCCACTTACAGATGCCACTATGAAACACTAAAGGGGACTACCAGATGCCACTATGAACCCCACCCCATGGTGTCGTCAGCCCCCACCTCCTCCTGGGGCATCGGAGGTGGGGAAGAGCCCATTGTCCATGGATTGGACAAGGGATCTGGGGGATAGGGGGAGGCTTGGCCGCCCCCCTCCTCCAGAGCCCCCCATACCATGGACCATGCAGGCTGGTATAGCATATACTGCAAGCCTAATTTAGTAAAACTACAGGCGATTAACTTATTATGGAGGTAAGCCAGTGCATTTTGCCTAACCACTGCTTGCTGTTTGCTGCAGTAGGCTGAGCATATTTGCTCAGTGTCCCTAGCCCAGGAAGCTTTTTATGGTATAGGACTGGTTTCCTGCTGCCAGCTTGTTGTGGAAGCCTTATGTGACTGTTCACATCTGCCTTGGCTGATATGACCAGCTGCCTCAGCCCACTACAATTTGAATCTATAAATACTTTAGATGTGGAACCTGGCAGAAGAAAGTTTGTTGAATGAAAAAAGTTTATATAGCACAGAGGAAACTTGTATGCACCAAAAATAAGGACTAGACTGCATCATGGGAAGAAGGCTGCAATTCATAAGAAATTAGTTAAATCACATTGATAGTGATGGATGCAAGACAAATAACATTCATAATGCGCTTTTCTCCTGGTGCACTCAATGCACTTGAGCTGCAGCCACTAGGGTGTGCTCAGTAGGCAGTAGCAGTGTTAGGGAGTCTAGCCCAAGGACTCCTTACTGAATAGGGGCTGGTTTACTGAATTAGAAGAGCCGAGATTCGAACCCTGGTCTCCTGTGTCAGAGGCAGAGCCCTTAACCAGTACAGAGTTTGGGTCCCAGAGGAGAACCCCAAAGCAACTTACAAATATTACAGCATCAGTGTGGTTTAGTGATTCTAAGTTTGACACACTTTAGACTAATGTGCAGAGGGTCTCAAGAGATCCCTGTATAGATAGACTGGGGCTTATCTGATAAGTTTAAACTGGCAAACACACACAATCCGGTGTCTTCGTGGCAGCAGGCAGAGAGAGGCACATCACACATCGCACATAACTGATCACAGTGATCACAGTGATCACATCTGCCACTGAAAAGTTTATAGCATATGGGCTCCTTATGTCATCTCACCTAGTAAGGTGTCTTTAGTCATGAGTGATTACATTGTTTTATTATTAAATTACATTGATTTATTATTACATTTTACATAATGAATTTAACCTTTGTCAGTAAATTCCCAATGTGTGCAAGTCTTAGGTTAGATTAACAGTGTTCGCATTGCATAACGCAGGCATCATAATGGGTGCCTTGACTTTTTGTCAATCCTAAAATAATTGTGCAAGGCACACTAAATGTGTTAAAAGTACACTATGGATTTATTTTTTTTTTTATTTTTTTTTTGCAAGAATAAACAAAGCCTCTAATCAGTTGTACATTAAAATGATATTAAAAACATTGCGATTAATACATCCTTCATTTGATTTTAAGGCCGAAAATGTATACAAATTTTGATCAGCAATGCTTGTTCTGTTTTGTCACTTGTAAAATAATCATGCTAACATCGATTAGGTGGCAGATCACGAACAATGTAAGATCGACTACTTTACTTTTATTTAGACAGAAAAAAATTACACTGCTTTGATTTTGACTGAGGTGGGCTAGGGATATGATCATGTATTACAGGCTATGAACAAGACATGGTAAAATGCAATTCACATTACTAATGTGAATGCTAAGTGGTTATGTAGCCATCTAGTGGATGTCTTTAAGATTGCTAATGTATTTTGCAATGGGCTAATTGTTGTATAATATTGTGCACATACAACTGGTGCAGTGATGGGATGCTATCTCTCCTGTAATATTTGTGTTATAAGTCATATGTGCAAAATAAATGTACTTGATAATTTATGTATTTATGTGTTGAGGCTGTGAGTGGCTGTTGTAAGTGGGCGTGCAGATGGCCTGTTGCGCGTATGACAGTCTAGTAATATTCAACACTATATATTATGCTGTCTCCAAGGCTCTGTAGCCCCTGAGGAGTTCCATAGTAACGAAACGCGTAGGGCGGAGCTACGGAGCGGTGCTGCATGTAATGTCACCGGGCGCGACGGCAGTCATTGCATGCGAGTTTAGGCAGCGGAGTTTTGAGTGGGGCTGGAGCCAGAGTGGGTTTCTCACTGCGGTTTGCCTGCCAATAGGCCAGCGTGTATACCCACACTCCGATAGCCGCTTTGCTACTATTGTTTAACATGTTTTAATGTTTATGGACATCGTCTGTTTTTTAAATAAACGCGGGATACTTCCCTTATATTTGTACGCTATGTGAGGCGTCTTATTTTTGGAGATGATATCGGGATTTGGATTACAAGAGCCTCAGCCCAAATCAATTGGATATGTATGAACAATAGATTACTTGCAGATTCAATCAAAGTGATTAAAATCGATGTGTGTATGGACAGCTTTAAACATCTTTTTTTTGCCTAACTGGAGTGATATTATTAAGGCTTTATAGTTCAGTAATGACAAAAATCATAACATAAAAATAAACCCCCTCCTTCAGCCTGTCGGATGCCCACCCTACATGCGTTCCAGCGAAAGGATTGTTATTGCCTTGGTAAATCCTTTGCTCCACCAGGGCTACCACTTATACATGGATAATTATTATTCAAGTGTCCCTCTCTTTAAATTTTTATACAGCGCCCAGACTGCAGCCTGCGGTAAAGTGAGGCAACACAGAAGAGACCTACTACAACAGGTCATAAAACAAGAGAGATGTAATAATCTTGTCTACAATACACTCTGAGGCAACAACAACAGTGAGCTCCCAAAGGCAAAAAGTGGTGAAACCAGAGGCAATTACCTACTGTAATAATTACATGGGAGCTGTGAATCTGGCCAACCAGATGCTGGCACCTTACAGGTTTGACCACAAATGGAAGGCCTGATACAAAAAAATTGCATTTTATTTACTGCAGGTAGCCTTACATAATGCCCACATACTTTTTTTAAAAAAAAAGCAGGCAACAGGGACAGTTGTCTCAAATTCCAGGAGCAGGTCATCAATTTCCTGATCTACACTCCCATAACTACAGACCCGGTTGCCTCCGAAGATATAATTAGGATTCGTGTCAAGCATTTTCCTGCGCCACTCCCCCGCTTCTGCATCAAAACAATACGCACACAAAAAACTATATATAAGTTTTGCCGGACACGCAAGATGAGAAGGGACAGCCGTTACCACTGCCCAAAATGTCCTTCCAAACCTTTTTTTGAACTAAAAAACAGATAAGAAAATAAGGGGGTGAAATAAAGAAAAGAAATAAAAAACAAAATAAAGAAAAAAAAATGAACTTCGAAAACAAAACAAAAAAAAACTTGCCCTACACTCAACTAATCAATCACCTAACTCTCTCACTCTGTCAAACACTAAGCCTGCGGCCTGGCTGGCTCTGTCTAACCCTCTCCACACAGCAACTACTAGTACACTACACTACAATCTATCACTCAAACTAATAATCTACTGTCACTGTCTCACAAATACACCTAGCTACTACTACTAATAACTCGCACTCAATCTAATTCTCTCTCACAGTCTTTAAAAAGACTTTTGTTTTAAATACAGTCTTTAAAAAGACTATTGTTTTATGTTGAAACAACTAATATGGGTCTGTCTCTCCAACACCAGACTGTAACCCACAAGCTTTGTGACTGTCACACGTCTCTTATGTACAAAATGGGTGGGATAGCTATGGATAGGTAGCTAGGAGCTAGTTGCTAACGTAGGATTGGTTGTTTTTTGTTAAGACTGTACCTGGTGCAGAAATTCAATTTTTTAATGCAGAAATCAGCATGTTTTAAGCTTCTGTGATGGGTTTATCTCTTCCGATCCTTCTGATTGGCTAATGCAGCTTTTACATGGTTCTGATTAAATTCCGACGGAATTCCGCATAGAAATTCCGCTATTTCCAATTACTGCTTTAGCTTTTCCATTCCTCACCGGAACGGAATTGCCAATTTCCGACTGGAATCGCGGAAATCTCCATTCCGCTTAATCCGACGAGCATCCCTAACCGCAACAAACAAGAGAGAAGAAATTGGAGTGTTTGAGAGCTGAAACCTATGTTATGTGAATTATTTTTACTGGCAAACTGAATCAAAAGCAATAACATTTTTATTTTTATACAGTATATTCTGTACCAAAATAAAACACTTGTAAACAAAAACCCCAAAAGTGACAGAATTGAAAAGAGAATACCTAAATAATTGCGTTAGGGACTCAGCTTCTTAAATATGTATGTCATCAGGGTGTATTACTATTATATTTGCAAATAAGAGTTTGCAATTACTGATAGAGTACAGGGAGAAAACCAAAAACACAAAATTAAAAAATACACCTTTTTTCCAAGCAAAATATTGTTGCCTTACATTGTTCTAGGGACATAACTTAAATGTTTTGATGACCAGGACAAACAGGCAAATGAAATAAAGGGTGTGGTACTAATGGAGTCCGAGGACTTTCCAAGGGACAAAAAAAAAACGAGACAGGGACACCAGGAGCATATTGTAGCAAGTTGAGGATATGGGACATTCAACAACAGTATGTGCAGAATACTCACAAGAATATGTTGCAAGACCAGCAACCACGGTGTAACAGCTGGTGAGAGAAGCCCGTCCTCACTCGGGTTCTTTGGTCTTTGAAAATGTAGGTCTCTCTATGATCATAGAGGTGATCCCTGCTTCCAAAATGCTAGTATTGAGACACTTCTGTTATTTCATCTGAGGAAGCGGACTGCGATCCGTGAAATGCGTTATCAGTCAAGTGTCTGGTTTCTATTAGAGTGGTCTGAAAGCCAGCATTTCTACTTTGCTCTAAAAGATTCCACACAGCTCGAAATGGTTAAACAAAAGCATTTTGTCCTGCTATTCAGCTTCAATCCGCATCCAAACTGTAGATAACAGTATCTTTGTTTACATTCCAATCTTGTTACAATGTGTGTAAACACAGTCTAAAGGCAGCCATACACTGGTTGATTGCCACCAGATCGACCAGCAGATAGATCCCTCTGTGATCTAATCTGATCAAAGAGGGATCTATTGGCTGCCTGTCACTATGAAATCTATTGACAATCTGTGGAGCTGCCACTGCCCCCAGCATACACTACCTGATCCGGCTGGCGCGAGTCCCTCTGTCTCCGCTGTCTCTTCTCCGCTCTGGGCTTAAGCTTCACTTTACTTCCTGTCATGGGAAGTTTAAACAGTAGAGGGCGCTTTACTGTTTAAACTTCCCCCGACAGGAAGTAAGTGGAGCCAGCTGGAGCCCAGCGCGGAGAAGGGACACGCGCCGGTGGAACAGGTAATGTATTGCCGCTAGCGTCGGTTGTCGGACATTTGAACGCCACCATTGACACACTCCTGGCCCGCTGGCGATCGAGCGAAATTTTCAGCGCAAACAGATCGACAGGATCGATCGATTTCGGACAGAAATTGGTCGATCGGTCAGCATTTGTGTATCGATTTCACAGCAGATTCGATCACAGTGATCGAATCTTCTGTCTATCGGCAGGAAATCAAGTAAGTGTATGGGCACCTTAACAAGTGAAAAGCAGCTCTCTGTGCTTCAGACACATGCACAGTTCAGAAGAGCTCATTACAAGATGTTCATGTATAATAAAATATAGTTTGAATAAAATGCAATGCCAGCTTTCAGGGTATGATAAACTACACTTTGGAAACTTGTAATTTGTAAACAGACAGTATTACTTATGCACAAAACAAATATGATAACTGTATGAGTAATAAAGTCGGAAAACACCTTTTTATTGAATGTTATGTCTGAGTTTCAGACCACTTTAAAAATAACAATTTATTTGGGCTACCCCCCTCTTTTAGAGGTAAGCCTATTTATTTATGTTTTATCCAGCTGACATTATACCTTCCACATCACATCTTGGGGTGCCTCCTCCCTCCCAGTAATAGGCAAATGAAATATGTGGGTTTTATCTGTAATAGCTCTGTTTATTTAAAACTTTAAGGGAAGAAAATGGAAAAATAGTGTATTCTCTCCTTTTTCTTTATTTTTTCCTTTACAGCAAAAAGAAAATAAAGTACTTAGTAGAATAAAATATCACCCCATAAAGTATAATTTGTGGCAGAAAACAAGGTATATAACACTTCAGTGTGATAAGTAGTAATAAAGTTATTGGTGAATGAAAGGGTGGATGCGTTGAAATGTGAAAATTGCTTTGGTCCACAAGGTGAAAAAAAGCTTTAGTCTTGAACTAGTTAACCCCCCCCCGCTTTCCAACCTTTTCAATTTCATATAAAACAGTTTCTTGTAGCCGTAATATAGTAGTTCATATTCAGTAGTCAATGTAGTAGTTAAAATTCAATACAGTAAAGAGTTATTAATAGCCGCAGTGATATAGACGGTATTTCGAATAACGTTGTAGCCACAATTTATTAAGTTATAAACCTTGCAGCCGAAATGTAGGCAGAATGAGATTACAGTTATAGTGGACAGATTTTACCATTGTTAACATAACCGTTATTGTAGATGGCCTGTGTAGCCACAATTTATTACTTTAAAATGGCTATCTAATGTATTGTAGCTGCAAAGATATAAACCTTATTTAGTGCAATGTAGGTGCAAATATATTATTGTTATTTAATAGATCAAAACATTATTTAGTTATTTATATTCATTATTGTTATTTTAGTAATCAACATAATCAACAGTAATGGATAGCCAATATACTTCTTTAAAATGGCTAAATACAGTGTGATGCAAAGGTTTTGGCAACCTTGTTAATCGTCATGATTTTCCAGTATAAATAGTTGGTTGTTATGATAAAAAAAAATGTCAGTTAAATATATCATATAGGAGACACACACAGTGATATTTGAGAAGTGAAATGAAGTTTATTGGATTTACAGAACATGCTCAATAACTGTTTAAATAAAATTAGGCAGGTGCATAAATTTGGGCACAGTTGTCATTTTATTGATTCCAAAACCTTTAGAACTAAATATTGGAACTCAAATTGGCTTGGTAAGCTCAGTGACCCCTGACCTACATACACATGTGAATCCAATTATGAGAAAGAGTATTTAAGAGGGTCAATTGTAAGTTTCCCTAATCTTTTAATTTTCTCTGAAGAGTAGCAACATGGGTGTCTCAAAACAACTCTCAAATGACCTGAAGACTAAGATTGTTCACCATCATGGTTTAGGGGGAGGATAGAGAAAGCTGTCTCAGAGATTTCAGCTGTCTGTTTCCACAGATAGGAACATATTGAGGAAATGGAAGACCACAAGCTCAGTTCAAGTTAAGGCTCGAAGTGGCAGACCAAGAAAAATCTTGGATAAACAGAAGTGACAAATGGTGAGAACAGTCCGAGTCAACCCACAGACCAGCACCAAAGACCTACAACAACATCTTGCTGCAGATGGAGTCACTGTGCATCGTTCAACCATTCGGCGCACTTTACACAAGGAGATGCTGTATGTGAGAGTGATGCAGAGGAAGCCTTTTCATCGCCCACAACCCAAACAGAGCCGCTTGAGGTATGCTAAAGCACATTAGGACAAGACAGCTTAATTTTGGAATAAGGTGCTGTGGACTGATGAAACTAAAATTGAGGTATCTGGGCATAATAAGGGGTGTTATGCATGGAGGAAAAACACAGCATTCCAAGAAAAACACCTGCTACCCACAGTAAAATATGGTGGTGGTTCCATCATGCTGTGGGGCTGTGTGGCCATTGCAGGGACTGGGAATCTTGTCAAAGTTGAGGGACACATGGATTCCACTTAGTATCAGCAGATTCTGGAGACCAATGTCCAGGAATCAGTGATAAAGCTGAAGCTGCGCCTGGGCTGAATCTTTCAACAAGACAACGACCCTAAACACTGTTCAAAATCCACTAAGGCATTCATGCAGAGGAACAAGTACAACATTCTGGAATGGCCATCTCAATCCCCAGACCTGAATATAATTGAAAATCTGTGGTGTGAGTTAAAGAGAGCCGTCCATGCTCAGAAGCCATCAACCTGATTGAACTAGAGATGTTTTGTAAAGAGGAATGGTCCAAAATACCTGAAATTGGAACCTATAGGAAGCGTTTAGAGGCTGTAATTTCTGCAAAAGGAGAATCTACTAAATATTGATTTAATTACTTTTTTGTGGTGCCCAAATTTATGCACCTGCCTAATTTTGTTTAAACAATTATTGCACACTTTCTGTAAATCCAATAAACTTCGTTTCAGTTCTCAAATATCACTGTGTGTGTCTCCTATATGATATATTTAACTGACATTTTTTATCGTAACAACCAACGTTTCATACAGGAAAATCCTGACGATTAACAAGGTTGCCCAAACTTTCACATCCCACTGTAATATCTTTAATTTTTGTAGCCGTAATGTAGAAGCGCATATATATAAATGTTACAATATTGTTAAACCGATGCAAAATGTCCAGCTGCCAGGGATAGGTTCTGTCCCAAGACCCACAAGGTAATCTCCGCATCACTCCATGGGTGGGACAGTCAGTAAGTATCATAAAACCAAACCGCAGGTGAAAGTCTGTGGTACGACTAATCAGAAGATTGAAATTGGTGTGTCATTGGCCTGTCTGAGAACCTGTGTGGACCAACTTGCTCCCATCCTGTTCGCTATATACAGGTCCCTTGCAGAGGGCACGGTACCCTGCTACCGCAAAAGGACCACAATCATCCCTAAGTTAAAAAAGGTGGGGGGAAAGGCTGCGCGTCCCTAAACACATGTTGCAATTGAATGGTTAATCGCACAGGCATACACCGCCTCTGTTAGACTGAAAAATGCATGCCCTGCATCCTAGACAAGTGCTAACATTTATTAAACTAGTATCAACTTTAGCTTCCAATATGGTTTGCATGCAAAGTATATTATATTGTAAGTTACACATTTTTTTGCTTAGCTGCTCCCAAGGTTTTAAATTTAGGTTAGATCACTTGCCTGGAGGTTTGCCTCACCGTTGCGCAAGTGTCTAGTATAATATACTTTGCATGCAAACCATATTGGAAGCTAAAGTTCCTCCTAGTTTAATAAATGTTAGCACTTGTCAAGGATGCAGGGCATGCATTTTTCAGTCTGACAGAGGCGGTGTATGCCTGTGCGATTAACCATTCAATTGTAACATGTGTTTAGGGACGCGCAGCCTTTCCCCCCACCTTTTTTAACTTTGTAACTATGTAACTGTCAGGTTAGCTGCTCCCAGCCCCTCCTCATGAGTTTCCTGTTTGCATAATAAGTAGTAGCAGATTTGCATATGATTTGCATCTGAATTGAATGCAAAGTGTGCAGAAAATCTATTTAGGTGCTTCACACTGAGCTGGTGGTCATTTCAGATGCAGCCTTAGTGGTATGCGCTGGCGTTCTCCTCGCTGTTCCACAATCATCCCTGTTCCCAAAAAGCCAGGGAACACTGAACTTAACCAGCTGAGCGGTCTAGACGAGCTCAGCTCGTCCAACACCGCCAGCGGCTGCCGCTCAGGCCCTGCTGGGCCGATTTTGATGAAATAAAAAGCAGCACACGCAGCCGGCACTTTGCCAGCCGCGTGTGCTGCCTGATCGCCGCCGCTCTGCGGCGATTCGCCGCGAGCAGCGGCGAAAGAGGGCCCCCCTAGCCGCCTGAGCCCTGCGCAGCCGGAACAAAAAGTTCCGGCCAGCGCTAAGGGCTGGATCGGAGGCGGCTGACGTCACGACGTCGGCTGACGTCGATGACGTCACTCCGCTCGTCGCTACGGCGACGATATAAGCAAAACAAGGAAGGCCGCTCATTGCGGCCTTCCTTGTTTATTCTGGGCGCCGGAGGCGATCGGAAGATCGCCTCCGGAGCGCCCTCTAGTGGGCTTTCATGCAGCCAACTTTCAGTTGGCTGCATGAAATAGTTTTTTTTTTATTTAAAAAAACCCTCCCGCAGCCACCCTGGCGATTTAATCAGAACGCCAGGGTGGTTAACAACTTCAGACATGTAGCCCTCACTCCCATCATCTCAAAGATCCTGGAGCATCTTGTTCTTGCCCACCTGAAGAGCTCCACAATTGCCCTCCTTCACCCATACTATTTAGCATACAGAGCCAACAGGTCCGTGGAGGATGCCATAAATGTTAGCCTGGCATACATTTCAGAGCACCGTGACAAGCCTGACTCCTACGTCAGGATCCTGTTCCTGGATTTTAGCTCTGCCTTCAACACCATCTGTCCAGTCATCCAGCTCGACAACCTCCGGCAGCTGGGAGTACTCTGTGCAAATGGGTCAAGGACTTCCTCACTAACAGAATGCAGCGAGCTAAGCTTGGCAATGCTTCTCCCACGAGAAAACCACCAACATAGGCGCTCCGAAGGGGTGTGTATTGTCCCCTCTCCTATTCTTCCTGTACACCAACAACTGTATCTCATCTGGGGACTCCGTTAAGGTCACTAAATTAGTAGATGACACAACTATCATTGGCCTTATCGACAGCAATGGTGAGCACACTTACCAAAATGAGATCGAGAGAATCAGCAGTTGGTGCAAGGAAAACAAGCTCGTTCTAAATGTGACAAAAACTGTTGAGCTCATTGTAGACTTCAGGAATCACCCCTTCACACTTCCTCCAGTCCTCATTAATGAGACCAAAGTAGTTAGGGCATCTGATGTTTGGTTCCTCGGCATGATCATAACTAAGGACCAGTGGTGCTCGCCAGGCATCGCGAATTCGAAATTACCCATTATCACGGGTAGATTTTCATGGTTGCCGAAGTCGAATCCGAATTCAAAGAGCTATGCTGCTGCCGAATTCGAATGTACCCGAATAAGCACTTCTGAATTCGGCCCTGATCACACATGATCACGAATTCGGCTTCGGTATCAAGGGGATGATGTCATCAGGCCAATCGAAAGGCCCCCAGTCGAGGCCCTAGCAACCAATCAGAGGAGGGGAGCCTGGCCCTCCCCTCCTCTATATAAGGCGGTGGCCATGTTGCGGAGCCCGTCCTTGCATGTGACTGAGTGGTACTGAGAGCATCTCCAGTGCTGCTGCATGTCTAGCAAGTGCTTTTCAACTGTGAAAACAGAGTGTTTTACCTCCTGAACACATTCTTAACACATTGATTATATTGATTCATAGTTAGATAGTGATTTGATTGTTATAGTTCAGTCAGTGTATATACTGTATACTGTGCTCGGCTAGTGTTAGGTCTGTGTGCAGGCTAGGCCTGCCAGCCTAGGTAGCCTTAGCCTACTACTAACTTAGGTAGGTTAGGGATTATAGTTAGTTGAGTACTAGTTTACTTAATATCTACTGTTAGTCTGTGCATTTATTAGCTTGAGTACTGTGTTAGTTACTTTACAGAGGGCAGCATCTGTTGTGATCTGTGACTGCCTGTCACATCTCTGCCTGACCCTATTGATTGCGTCCGTGTGTGACAAACTTTGATTGTCACAGTCGGTCACACGAGTTAGTTATCAACTACTAGTCTACTACACTACTACTACTACTACTAGGGATTAAAGTTAGTTGTTATTTACCTACGTACTAGTTTACCTAATTTGTACTGTTGTTAGTCTGTGCATTTATTAGCTTGAGTACTACCGTATATACTCACAAGCAAGCCGACCCGCATGTAAGCCGACCCCCCCACTTTTACCCCAAAAAACAGGAAAAAATGATTGACCCTCATGTAAGCCGGGGGTAGGAAACGCTGGCCGCGTGATCCCCCCAGTATGTCCCAGTATAGCTAGTATAGTGCCCAGTATAGGTAGGTAGTGCTCAGTATAGCAAGTAAAATGCCCCAGTATAGCTAGTATAGTGCTCATTATAGCTAGTATAGTGCTCAGTATAGCTAGTATAGTGCTCATTATAGCTAGTGAAGTGCCCCAGTTTAGCTAGTATAGTGCTCAGTATAGGTAGGTAGTGCTCAGTATAGCTAGTAAAATGCCCCAGTATAGCTAGTATAGTGCTCAGTATAGCTAGTATAGTGCTCAGTATAGCTAGTATAGTGCTCAGTATAGCTAGTATAGTGCTCAGTATAGCTAGTGAAGTGCCCCAGTTTAGCTAGTATAGTGCTCAGTATAGTGCCCCATTATAGCTAGTATAGTGCCCCCAGTATAGCTAGTATAGTGCCCCCAGTATAGTGCCCCCAGTATAGCTAGTATAGTGCCCCCAGTATAGCTAGTATAGTGCCCCCAGTATAGCTAGTATAGTGCCCCCAGTATAGCTGGTATAGTGCCCCCAGTATAGCTAGTATAGTGCCCCCATTATAGCTAGCATAGTGCCCCAGTATGGGTGGGTAGGTGGGTGGGTAGGTGCTGTCCCTCCCCGCTCCCCCTGCGGCCGCCGCTGCTGCTATTACCTCAGGCGGCGCCGCTTCCTCTATCCCCGTCCTCCTCCGGTAGTAACTCATTCACAGCAGCGCGCCTCTCGCTGCTGTGATGACGAGGAAACCATAGAGAGCGGCTTCCTGTAGCGCGATGCCGTTACTATGGGAACCGCTCTTTATGGTTTCCTGCGTCATCACAGCAGCGGGGGGCGCGCTGCTGTGAATGAGTTACCGGAGGAGGACGGGGATAGAGGCAGCGGCGCCGCCTAAGGTAATAGCAGCGGTGGCCGCGGGGGGAGCGGGGAGGGACAGCACCTATCCACCCACCCACCCACACATGACTCGCAAGCAAGCCGACCCCCCAACTTTTGGCCCACTTTTGGGGGGTCAAAAATTCGGCTTGCTTGCGAGTATATACGGTATGTTAGTTACTTTACAGAGGGCAGCATCTGTTGTGATCTGTGACTGCCTGTCACATCTCTGCCTGACCCTATTGATTGCGTCCGTGTGTGACAAACTTTGATTGTCACAGTCGGTCACACGAGTTAGTTATCAACTACTAGTCTACTACACTACTACTACTACTAGGGATTAAAGTTAGTTGTTATTTACCTACGTACTAGTTTACCTAATTTGTACTGTTGTTAGTCTGTGCATTTATTAGCTTGAGTACTATGTTAGTTACTTTACAGAGGGCAGCATCTGTTGTGATCTGTGACTGCCTGTCACATCTCTGCCTGACCCTATTGATTGCGTCCGTGTGTGACAGACTTTGATTGTCACCGTCGGTCACACGAGTACGAGTGTAACGAAAATTCCACAACGCCGGATGGATTGCGGAAATATGGTCGCATCCATTCTGGCAGGCGGATCTTCCGATGCGGAATGCGGAAATTTGTCCGCATCCGCCGCGCAAGACCTTCCGGGCGCACCGCGCCAAACTCACTGGTGTGCTGCTCACCAGGGCTCTGCCATCTTGCCTCTAGGGGGTGCGCGCGCACGCCAGTCACGCCTTTATACCCCTAGAAAGCGTGTCAGCTGACCTGGAGGTCAGCTGACGTTTTTAGCTTGTTCTGATTGGTTGCTGCTTGGGGTGGGGACTTCTCTCCCAGGCAGTATTTAAGGAAGTGCTTTTCAATCGCACTTCGTCTGTGTTTGCGATACCCTGTGTCAGCACTCAGACCTAGTCAGTTCCCGTGTGATAATCCGGCAGGACCCTGGCCCACTGTAGGGTCTCTATCAGAGGCTTGCCTCCCTGAGACGCCCGCCCCTAGCAGACCATTACTGCTAGAAGTCGAGACTCCTCCACTGCTTCCCTTGGAGGATCTCACACACGGGGTTCCCATTCAAAGGTAACCACACCTCTGAGGAATCACAGTGTGGTGGACATTTCTACAAACTTGTGAATTTACACTGTATTGTATTTTGGTACATTTGTTTCTTGTGTCTACTACCTTTTAAACAGCCCGCATTATTGGCAATTCCGCAGATTGCTATATAATCGGGCAAATCCTTGTATTATTAGTGATTCTGCGGATCACTAATAATCAAGGTATCCAGGCAAAAGGTGGACACCAATACTCTTATAGCAGCCCTCAAAGAATTTCGCCTGGCATCCGATTTTATCGGCGAAGCAGCCATCGATGTGATTCGCTCTGCCACAAGAGGTATGGTTTACGCAGTCATGGCGAAATGGGCCATGTGGCTGAAGCCGTGGAATGTATACTCTAACTCCAAAGCTGTATGGTGCAAAATTCCGTATGATGGAAATAATCTGTTTGGGGCTAAAATGGATACGGCCATATCATGTGTTACCGGCGGCAAGTCAGGATTGCTGCCCCAGGACAGAAGGCTAAGGAAAACTCACCCAGGAGATAAAATACATTTCCAGTACAGGTCTAGAGATTATAAGAACAGTAAGGGGAGTCAGTCCTTTCGCAGGCCCTGGCAGTCCGCGCAATCTTCCTTGTCTAAATATAATAAGATTTCAGACAGGACAAATTCAAAATGGAGATGCTACAATCCATCCTACCGTCAATCGCATTGAACGATTGGTTGATTGCAGTAGACCTTGCGGATGCATATCTACACATTCCAATCCGGCCCACCTTTCAGAAGTATCTACGCTTTGCAGTAGAAGACCACTTTCAGTTTACTGCCCTACCGTTTAGAATATGCACAGCCCCCAGAACTTTTACAAAGGTGCTGGTAACACTCATTGCACTTCTCAGGGAAGAGGGCCTACACACACACCACTACTTGGATGATGTATTATTGATGGCAATAGTCAAAGGAGTGCCTAGAAAATCACAAACAAATCCTGTTGACGACTTTACAGAACTTTGGGTGGTTAGTAAACTGGAAGAAGAGCATGCTGGAACCTTCCCAGACGTTGATATTTTTGTGGGCCAAGAGAGATACGGTACGCAATGCAGTAAAACTACCGGAGGAGAAAGTGCAGAGCATTCTTCACAGGGTTCAGCAAATGCACTTCCTTTTAGCCAGACAATGCCTTGAGCTCGTTTACGTCCACGATTCCGATGGTGAGATGGGTGAAATGGGATATCAGGGAATTCCAGATATCATTCCTTCGACAATGGGAAGGGACAACTTACAATCAGAAAATCACCCTCCTTCCCTCCATGAAGAAACAGCTGACATGGTGAGGAGACAGAAACAATCCACTAAACCATCACCATCTGGTACCGATGTCACCAAACATAATCACAACAGATGCCAGTCAATGGGGCTGGGGGGCACATATGGATCATATGTATGCCCAAGGAAGATGGAGAGTAGAAGGGCAACAACTGCCGGCAAATATAATCGAGTTGAGAGCAGCCAACAAAGCCCTAACACACTTCAGCAAGTATATAAGAGGTTCGAATGTAGTACTGAAAATGGACAATACAATTGCTGTAGCGTACATACAGAACCAGGGGGGTACTCAAAGCAGAACCCTATTGAACGAATTGGCACCCATAATGACATTGGCGCAGGAGAACCTTCTCTCACTACAGGCGATTCATATACCGGGTATCCAGAATCAACTAGCTGACACATTGAGCAGGAGCGGGATAGATCACAAGGAATGGTCAATCAAACAGAGCATATTCGATCAAATTGCCACAGCTTCCGGGGACCCACAGGTGGACATGATGGCTACTCTGGAGAACACAAAGTGTCCAATATTGTACTCCAGACACAAGTACAGGCAGGCAGCAGGGTGGGACATTCTAACGACCCCGTGGGACTTCACCCTAGGATATGTATTTCCTCCGACACCGCTAATCCATCGCTTGCTCAAGAGGATTCAAACGGTAGTTGAGCGTGTGAAGGCATGAACTAGGGTTAGAAGGTCTGCTGGAGGTAGGAGGTGCTTAAATCGAGCATGCTTTTAAAGTGGACCTAAACTCAGAACGTCATCTCTGTTCTAAAAGACATGCAACAGCATAATAACCCTTAAACAAAGACATTTCTTTGTTACAGCAAATACACATTCTAAAATAAATCTGCACTGTTTCCTGATTCATGGAAGCAGACATATTGTTAACCTCTTGTGCTTTCAAATGAGCTTATCTGCCATCACTGCCGTGGCAGTCGTGTGACACAAGAGAGAGATCAAAGTACAGCTTGTGATTAGACACAAATGATAAACAGGCTAAACTCTCTAAATACATACTGTGTACATTTCTCTCTGTTTTCCTTCTGTCCCACTTGAAAAAAAATTTATGATCTGCCTGTAGATAAGGCCAGTATGAGACCAAAGATTTATAAAAATATTCAACTTAATTTGGTGGACAATCCATCCCTTGCCCAACTAGCCCTATTGTACATTTGTCTCCAACACATTCCACAATGCCATAGACTAATGGGTACACATCTATGTGCAACAAGACAAGCCATATGTCTCAAAATGAAAAGATAACTCCCCACCAGTTGACTACATACTAAAACAAGCATATCTCAACACAGATATGGAATATAGGCTCCAAGGTATTAGTAGACGAGTCACTGTACAGGAATAGTTTAGTTGACAGGGTGTCTATATGTACTCTTATTACCTGAATGATTGGAGGAAAATTAATATGTGAGAAAACGCGGAAAAGCCACCGCGAGTACTCAAGGGAAGGCGGCTGATTCCGCGTTCAATATGGCGGATTCCCCGTCCGACGCGGCGGTTTGCACGCATGGCCCTACATCTGTCCGCAGGGCGGAACGTGGAGACACCGCCGCGTGCTCGGATAGCGGTTCGGCCGGTTCCGCGTCCTGCACAGCGGATACATTGCAAAACAGACCTGGTGTGGCTGGGACTGATAGTCCAAACAGGTTTAGAAGGACGCGCGCGCACGTTGAGAGGCAGAGCTTTTATGACAGCCAGAGAGGTGTCAGCTGACCAAGCCGGTCAGCTGACAATTTTACCACTTCCCATTGGTCCAGCATTTAGAGGAGGCGCTGGAGAGCGCTAGGGTATATATACTGGAGGCTGGTCATTTCTCTGGTGTCTGCCGTTGCGATCACTACGTGGAAGTACTCAGACCTTTTGCTATCTGTGTTGATATTCTCTGTTATTCTTCAGACTAGTTCCAGGGTGTTGCGCAGAAAAAGTGGGATCAGCGCATCACCAGGCCGCTTCCGAATGGCCTCAGCTCAGAGATGCGCTGAGCCCCCCCAGAGACTACAAACGCACCTTGAACCCAAACAGAGGCTCTGCATATACACCAAAGAAAAACTAACAAGTGGGAGCAGCTGACCAGAATTAAATCAAACATAGCAAAGAAATGAACAGCGCTACTTAAAAACAGATGAATGCTTACCTGCAAAAAAGTGCAGACCCCACTCATGGGATACAAATACACAATGAGCACACATACAACCTGTTTACCACTTGGAGGATGTTAGTTTCCACTAACACCTTGCATGCAATTTGTTAGGTACTTGTCCCTCCCACTGTCGAAGAAGTCTTTCCTCCATGGGAGGGGACCTAACACTAACTAAATCCTACCTATGCATATGCATAGCCTGGGCGCGCTACCAGTAAAATTATGAATTGCGCAGAAAAAGTGGGATCAGCGCACCACCAGGCCGCTTCCGAATGGCCTCAGTACCTAACAAATTGCATGCAAGGTGTTAGTGGAAACTAACATCCTCCAAGTGGTAGACAGGTTGTATGTGTGCTCATTGTGTATTTGTATCCCATGAGTGGGGTCTGCACTTTTTTACAGGTAAGCATTCATCTGTTTTTAAGTACCGCTGTTCATTTCTTTGCTAGTTCCAGGGTGTTGATGGTCAAGGAGCTCACACCCAAGACTAGGGAATTGTATTATCATTCTGTTATACTTCAGACTAGTTCCAGGGTGTTGATGATCAAGGAACTCACACCCAAGAATAGGAAACTGTATTATCATTCTGTTATACTCCAGACTAGTTCCAGGGTGTTGATGATCAAGGAACTCACACCCAAGACTAGGAAACTGTGTTACTATCCTGTTATACTTCAGACTAGTTCCAGGGTGTTGATGATCAAGGAACTCACACCCAAGACTAGGAAACTGTACTTCGTCTCTGTTATATATCAGACTAGTTCCCGGGTGTTGATGATCACGGAGCTCACACCTAAAGTATAGGCATTGTTATTATCTGTTATGACTTCCTGCTTTCCTGACCACTCTCTTGATCTCTGATTTGGTACCTCGCTATATCTGATACCTTGTTGCCAAACTCTGCTAGTCCTTGGATTCCGTTTCTGTCTCCTGTCTTTGTACCTGATCTGTCTGTCTGTTGCCGACCTGGCCTGTCCGACCTCGAGAACTCTTTCCCCTGTTGGGAGATAGTTCACAGACCTGTCAGTGACACTTTACCACTGGTGTCACTCACACTCTAGTCCTTCCCTCTCTCAGCCTGGCTCCGCCCCTCGGGGAGTCACAGGCCTTTGGAAGGAATCGGTTCTTTAGGCAGTATCTCCTACTTCCTTGCACCCCCTGTACGGGTGCTTTCCTCAAAGTATTACTGTTGCACCAAACACTCAGTTACTACTCAGGTGTCCAGAGGTTAGAGATATATCTGATTATCGGTGATACTGCAGATCATCTATAATCGGGTATATATCTGTATTCTCGGTGATACTGCAGATCACCGGTAATCAGATTCTCTCTGTGTTACACCGATCGTTACAGAACGGCAGACCAAACACAAATGGACGCTTTCACCAGCCGTCTGGGCACACTTACCACTTCGGTGGAAAGCATCAACCAAGTGCTGGGTAGTCACCAGACACTAACAAATGCCCTGTCTGGATCCGTACAAACCCTTCAGACGGCTGTGGATGAGGTGCGATCCCCTCCTAGCACAGACATATGTATGCCTGCACCTGAAAAATGTTCTGGTCACAGATCTGATTTCCGAAATTTTAGGAGTAGAGTGTTATCATACTTTGAGTTGAGACCTAGATCTTCAGGAACCATGGCCCAAAGGGTCACATTTATTAAAACGTTATCAGGCGATTCCCAGACTTGGCGTACAGTTTACCCGCTGGAGACTTAGCCCTGACCTCTGTAGAGGAATTTTTTAAAGCCATGGCAATAATTTACGACGACCCAGACATTGCCTCGACTTCTGAGCGAAAGCTCAAGTTATTAGGTCAAGGCAAGAGTCCGGTCGAGGAGTATGCTGCTGAATTCAGGAGGTGGTCAGTGTCAGCCAGGTGGGACAACTTTGCCCTATTGGATTGTTTTCTGTCAGGGTTGTCAGATGAGGTCTCCGATCTAATGTTAAGTCAGCCTGAACCTAAAACCATTGATGAGGCCATTTCATCGGCCATCAGGATCGATCGCAGGCTGCGCTATCAGAGACAGACCCGGGGTAGAAGCCATGTAAGAATGGGGTCCTACGTGGCACTTCCACTGTCTCCACCTCCTCCCGTCTTGCCTCCACCTGAGCCAATGCAGATTGGTCGGTCAAGATTATCGCAGGTGGAGCGGAGACGCAGAGTTTCCGAGCAGTTATGTCTTTATTGTGCAGAGGGGGGACATAGAGTTCAGAATTGCCCTAAGAAGTCGGGAAACGCTACTGCCTAGGAGTAGTTGGGGGTAATACCCTAGGCGTACAACTTTTACCCCTAGATGATAAAAGGTTGCTTCTTCCTTGTACGATTACTTGGGAAGATAAATCTGAAGTCACTGAGGCCTTCCTTGATTCAGGCTCAGCGGCTAATTTTATGGATTACGAATTCGCTAAAAAATTGGGTATTCCACTCACCCCGGTGACACCACCTATCCGGGTTACGGCAGTGGATGACTCCCCTCTGCAACGTAACCGCCCCTGTCTCAGACGCCAGAGGTGGAAGTCACTATAGGGGTGCTGCATAGGGAGAGGTTGCATTTTTTTGTGTTGCACATGACCACCTCCACTATCATCCTTGGTATGCCCTGGCTGCACCTTCATTCCCCTCAGATCAACTGGGCCACTGGTCAGCTGACTACCTGGTCGGCCCATTGTTTTCAGCATTGTCTAGTGAAGGTGACCTTGGGTCAGACCAGAATTCATGTGGAGGGGGTACTGGAACTATATTCTGAATTTTCGGATGTGTTTTGTCCTAAAGCTGCAGATAAATTACCTCCACATCGCCCTTTCGATTGCCCCATCGACCTCCGATCTGGTTGTATGCCCCCTAGAGGCCATCTTTGCAATTTGTCTGGGCCGGAAAAAGTGGCCATGCAAAAGTACATCCGTGAAAACTTAGCTAAGGGTTTCATTCGCCCTTCCCGGTCGCCTGCCGGAGCAGGTTTCTTTTTTGTTAAGAAAAAAGACGGAGGCCTTCGGCCATGCATTGATTACCGGGGCCTGAATAAAATCACAGTAAAAAATCACTATCCGTTGCCTTTGATGGACGATTTATTTACTCAGGTCACCAGTGCTAAGATTTTCTCGAATTTGGATTTGCGGGGTGCATACAACCTGGTGCGGATCAGAGAGGGCGATGAGTGGAAGACGGCCTTTAACACACCCGTCGGGCATTACGAATATCTGGTGATGCCCTTCGGGTTGTGTAACGCTCCGGCCGTCTTTCAGGAACTCATTAATGAAGTATTCAGGGAGATATTGGGTAAATTTGTTCTGGTATATCTAGATGATATACTGATCTTCTCGGACAACCTCCCTGAACACAGGGCTCATGTCAAATGGGTATTGCACAAATTAAGACAAAACATGCTTTACGTTAAACTGGAGAAATTCATTTTTGAGGTAACATCTGTCGCCTTTCTGGGGTACATAATTTCCAGATCGGGGAGTCCAATTTATTTCCAAATTTTGGAGGGCATTTTGCCACCAAATGGGCATGGAACTGTCATTTTCGTCGGGCTACCACCCACAGACCAATGGTCAGACTGAGAGAATCAATCAGTCATTGGAACAATTTCTAAGGTGTTATGTTACGGAGGCACAAAATGATTGGGTCAAATTCTTGCCGTTTGCAGAATTGGCGCACAATAATTTGAAAAGCCCTTCCTCTGGATTTTCTCCGTTTCAAGTGGTAACTGGAAAGTTGCCTAATTTCTCCCCACTCCCAGTAGCTTCCACTCCGTTTCCAGCTTTGGAGGCTTGGCAAAAGTCGTGTAAAAACATTTGGGGGATTGTGAAAAGTAATTTGGAGAAGCCTTTTAAAGTCGGAAAGATCAAGCTGACAAGAGACGCTCCTTAGAGTGGAAGTTCCGGCCAGGAGACTTGGTCTGGGTGTCCACGTGTCATTTGACCCTGAAACAGCCCTCGCCCAAGTTAGGACCCAGGATTTGTGGGTCCTTTTTCAGTAACCAGGAAGATCAACAATGTTACTTATGCCATTGATCTTCCTGCCAGCATGCGTGGTGTAAGATCCTTTCATGTGTCCCTGCTTAAGCCAGCAGTGCATGTAGGTTCCACTCCTGCTCCTCCTGTGATGGTAGATGACCAACCTGAGTACGAAGTAGAAAAGATTTTAGATTCACGTGTTGTACAGAACTCAGTGCAGTATCTGGTTCACTGGAAAGGGTATGGTATTGAGGAGAGAACGTGGGTACCTGAGTGTCGCATGCATGCGGATAAATTAAAGAGGGAGTTCCACGCCTTGTATCCTGAGAAACCGGGTAGGAGCTGTCCGGAGTCTACTCCTCGGGGGGGGGGTACTGTGAGAAAACGCGGCGGTTTGCACGCATGGCCCTACATCTGTCCGCAGGGTGGAACGCGGAGAAACCGCCGCGTGCTCGGATAGCGTCCTGCACAGCGGATACTATGCAAAACAGACCTGGTGTGGCTGGGACTGATAGTCCACACAGGTTTAGAAGGGCGCGCGCGTTGAGAGGCAGAGCTTTTATGACAGCCAGAGAGGTGTCAGCTGACCAGGCCGGTCAGCTGACAATTTTACCACTTCCCATTGGTCCAGCATTTAGGGGAGGCGCTGGAGAGCGCTAGGGTATATATACTGGAGGCTGGTCATTTCTCAAGTGTCTGCCGTTGCGATCACTACGTGGAAGCACTCAGACCTTTTGCTATCTGTGTTGATATTCTCTGTTATTCTTCAGACTAGTTCCAGGGTGTTGATGGTCAAGGAGCTCACACCCAAGACTAGGGAATTGTATTATCATTCTGTTATACTTCAGACTAGTTCCAGGGTGTTGATGATCAAGGAACTCACACCCAAGACTAGGAAACTGTGTTACTATCCTGTTATACTTCAGACTAGTTCCCGGGTGTTGATGATCACGGAGCTCACACCTAAAGTATAGGCATTGTTGTTATCTGTTATGACTTCCTGCTTTCCTGACCACTCTCTTGATCTCTGATTTGGTACCTCGCTATATCTGATACCTTGTTGCCAAACTCTGCTAGTCCTTGGATCGCCGTTTCTGTCTCCTGTCTTTGTACCTGATCTGTCTGTCTGTTGCCGACCTGGCCTGTCCGACCTCGAGAACTCTTTCCCCTGTTGGGAGATAGTTCACAGACCTGTCAGTGACACTTCACCACTGTTGTCACTCACACTCTAGTCCTTCCCTCTCTCAGCCTGGCTCCGCCCCTCGGGGAGTCACAGGCCTTTGGAAGGAATCGGTTCTTTAGGCAGTATCTCCTACTGCCTTGCACCCCCTGTACGGGTGCTTTCCTCAAAGTATTACTGTTGCACCAAACACTCAGTTACTACTCAGGTGTCCAGAGGTTAGAGATATATCTGATTATCGGTGATACTGCAGATCATCTATAATCGGGTATATATATCTGTATTCTCGGTGATACTGCAGATCACCGGTAATCAGATTCTCTCTGTGTTACACCGATCGTTACAGACTACTAATTAAAAGGTAACAATTACAGGAATCTTTGTTCATGTTTATGCCTTATGTTGCTTTAATTTTAAGTTTCAGTATTTCTAGAATAGAGGCATGCCCGTGCTGCACTCCTGCGCCTTATAATGGAGCCGCTCATGCATGAGCAGCTACAACGTACTGCACAGGCATGGCAGTACTCATGCATGAAGAGGAGCGCAGTTGCAATCAGAAATCCGACAAGCTCTTGTCGGATTTACCTTGGGGATCTGCCTGTGGCAACAGTGGGAGCAAGGAGTATGTGGGAAGACTCTTTCCTCTATCTAGGTAAGTATGTGACTTTTCGTATAGCTTTCAGCTCGGGTACACTTTGCCTCCAAATGTGAAACTTTTTTGAATGTTAAGTATTGTCTACATCTTGCCCAGATTTGGACAGTCATTAGCTTTTAGATCAGGGGTCCCTAAACGTTTTGGGTCGAGGGCCGGGAAACATAATTCAGACTGCTGGGGGGCTGGAATATACATAAAATGATGTAAAAGTGTTTGCGGGACAGAAAGTGAAGCAGGATCCCCTGCAGGATCTTTATGCTAGCAGGTGCAGAAAGAGAGAAACCAAAATTGCCTCGGACCCCTCTCATCCAGCTCACTCCATCTTCCAGCGCATGCCTTCAGGAGTAAGATTCCGGTCAATCGCTACCAAAAGCTCTAGGCACAGGAACAGCTTTTTTCCTCAAGCGGTAGCCATACTTAATGCTGAACCACGTTAGAGCTGCTAGGACTGAAAGTAATCAGCACAGAACTAAACATGAACAATTCTCACATTGCTTACTGCCACTATACTTATAATGTCCTTAACTTGTAATATTCCCACTGTCTATCCTTGTATTGTTTTTGTTTGTTAATCAACTGCCAAGACAAATTCCTTGTAGGTGCAAACTTACTTGGCGAAAATAAATTGATTCTGATTCTGATACCCAGGTGACAACCTGCAATCCAATTAGACAGCAGTGTCACCGGATGTCGAATTTGATTGGAAACCTGTGAATTACTGCTTTCTTGCTTCCATGTGGATGGGTGGTGCCAGCACTGCTATTCTATATGCGGACCACCAATATTTAAAGATGTAGCTGAGCCCATCTATAAGTAATACATTTTGGGTGTGGAGGCCGGTGAAAAAACGTCAGGGGGCCGCATTCGGCCCGCGGGCCTTAGTTTGAGGACCACTGTTTTAGATCTCTGGTCCCTTTGAATGTACCAGCTCTGAAACAAATAAATAAATAAATGGTTATAGTGTGGCATTGTTCATAATAAACGGTAAACAAATCAAACAGCGTTCAATGCTGAAGTTCAAAAATTAGAAATCATGTTTTGCAGCTAAGCACAACAAAAGTCTACAAACAGGTTTTGTTTCATTACCAACTTTAATAACAAATTTACAATAATTTACTACTTTAGTCATCAGGATTTTTATTTTACCAACAAACACTGAGCATACGAAATCATGTCACCAATCTTTTTTGTGAAAATGACAATTTTCCTTAATTTTTATATTACCGTACTTTAAGTTTCCAGACAGTCACTGAACATTCTGATGAGTAGGCCAAAGAACAAAATGTCAAATGCAGAACATTGGTACCCCACGCCTTAGGATGATTGCTAAAGACTGCTTGTGTCTTAATTTCCAAAATCAATGATTTCATCTTCTTCACACATGGCAGTTTCCACTCAGCTGCTTATTCTTCGTGAATATTAAAGAGCTTGGCTACCTCATTCAAATCTGCATGGTGCTCTCCATCCTTAATTATCTATGGAATACAAAAAAGTAACAAGAAATGGCTGAGTGATCATAGTTATGTGAGATGAACATGCAGGTATACATTAATCAACATATGTTTTGCAATTAGAGATATGCCTGTGACAACAAAACACTGATTATCAGATCAGCCTGACTTCTAGAAGTCAAAATCTTGAGCCTTGCATATAACTGCCTTTTCAAGGAAACTTAAAGGGAACCTTAACTGAGAGGTATGGATGTTTCCACTTAAACAATACCAGTTGCCTGGCAGCCCAGCTGATCTCTTTGAATGAAGTAGTGGCTGAATCACACACCTGAAACAAGCATCCAGCTAATCCAGTCTGACTTCAGTCAGAGCACCTGACTTTCATACTTGTTGAGGGGCTGTGGCTGATATCATTAGATGCACAGGATAAGCAGGAGAGTCAGGCAACTGGTATTATTTTAAAAGGAAAAATCCACATCCTTCTCAGTTTAGGTTCCCTTTAAAAACAGAGGTGTGCTCAACCCTGCAGACACCGTAAATAGACAAAGGCAGGTGCTGGAGGTAGTGGCCAAATCAAGCAATATGAATATCAACCCCTTGCACTTGCAAACTACATGCAATTGGGCAACTAAGTAAACAATGGAGGACAATTAACCGGTTCAGCGCCGCAGTGCCAAAAATCTCATGCATCCGAGCAACGTTCACCTCCCATTCATTCGCCTATAACTTTATTGCTACTTATCACAATGAATTGATCTATATCTTGTTTTTTCCGCCACTAATTAGGCTTTCTTTGGGTACTACATTTTGCTAAGAATAATTTTTTTCTACATCCATTTTAACAGGAAGATTAAGAAAGAAATGAAAAAAAAATTATTATTTCTCAGTTTTTGGCCATTATAGTTTGAAATTAATATACGCTACCGTAATTAAAACCCATGTATTTTATTTGCCCATCTGTCCCGTTAATTACACCATTTAAACGATGTCCCTATCACAATTTATGGTGCCGATATTTCATTTAGAAATAAAGGTGCATTTTTTCAATTTGTGTCCATCACCATTTATAAGCTTATAATTTTAAATAATATAATAACATACTCTCTTGACATGTATATTTAAAAAGTTTAGACCCTTGGGTAACTATTTATGGTTTTTTTTTTTTTTTTTTAATTGTATTTTTTTTATTTATTTTTTTTAATAAAAAATGTATGTGGGTAATTTTTGGTGTGGGAGGGAAACTGCTTATTTTACATGTAAAATAAGCAAATTCTTTAATTAAAAATGTATGTGGGTGCAGTTTACTATTTGGCCACAAGATGGCCACAGTGAGAAAAGTCCTGGATGCGAACGATTTCGCATCCAGGAACCAAAATTCAGAGGAGTTGTTTCCTGGGGGCAGAAATACCACGCTCTCTGGAGAGAAAGCGTCGGTATTTCTGCGGGGAAGTTAGATCGGTGAATGGGAATTATATTCCCATTCACTGATCGGGGGGCTAGCGGTGGGCGGCGGGCGCGCGCACCACGCATTGAAAGCAGCAGTGCCTTTCTGGACGAGAAAGCTCGTCCAGAAAGGCCGAACTGGTTAATTAAGCACTGGAGTATTTTGCATTAAGCCAATTCACTGAACTCCAAGGTTTCCTCTTTGGAAACAAAGTTCGACGAATTGGCTTAACGCAAAGTACTGCACTGCTTTGTAAACTAATGTCTTCCATTCCCAACACCTTTAGAGATTTTTAGATTTGTCTGTTCACTTAGTTGCCTGATTACATGTACTGTAGTTTGTAAGTGAAAAGGTTTCATATTGATATATGTATGATTTTGCCACTCACACCTAGCACCTGCAATTGTCCATTTAAGTTATCTGCATGCATTAGCACACCCACCTCTGTTTGTATCTGAATGTTAGCAATTGTGGCCTGGCTTGGAGTTGTAACTCTCTTGTACCTATACCGTTACAGCCCATTTATAGTATGTTAAGTGCCAGTTTGTTGTTCCCTTATTAAATTGTTTGATGCATGTAATGTATATTCCCTTTAAAAGGCAACTAACGTGAGAGGCATATGAAGACTGCCATGTTTATTTCCTTTAAAACAACACCAGTTGCCTGGCAGTCCTGCTGATCTCTTTGGCTGCAGTAGTGTCTAAATCACACACCTGTAACAAGCATGCAGCTAATTGTCAGATTTTTGTCAGAAACCCCTCAGCTGCATGCTTGTTCAGGATATATGGCTAAAAGTATTAGACTCAGTGGGTCAACAGGGCAGCCAGGCTATGTGCATTGTTTAAAAGGAAATAAAAATATCAGCATCCCTATCCCTCTCACTTCAGTTACTGAAGTGAAAATAAACCTTATGAGATAATGAATTGTATGTGTAGTATGGATAATTAATTGAACATTAGTAGCAAAGAAAAGAGTCTCATTTTTATTTTTATAGATTTATTTATAACATTGCATCATTCTGTCATATTTGCTTAGAAACCACACGCTGCATTTTAACCACTTGAGTACCAGCAGTCCCTGGCCCCTTGAAAACCAGAGACTGCTGCTACAAAAAAAGGGGCTCATCGACGTCTTGCTGCACTGACCCACCGCACTCCCGTTGCTGAAGCCCACTCGCCCTGCCATCACTATGACAGCAGAGCTCGGCGAGCCAGTCAGGAGCTGATTTCATGAGCTCCTGACCCTGTGATCACTGTGAGCCCATCATATTGGCTCACAGTGATCACAGCGTCAGGTGCCAAAGAGTCTTTTCACACTCGCATGCAAATGTTTATACCATTCACAGAAATCAGTCATCCAGGAACCACTGCTATCCCTACAGCTAAGTTAAAACCGGGGTCTTGGTACAAAAGAATACATTCTCTTGCGTAGTCACCAACACACCACAGAGGTACCCCAGTATTCGTAGGTGTCCTAACTCTGCATGTCTGCACTATGCATGTTACAGGGCCAAACATATACTAGATGGCATCATGAGAAAGGAAAAATATGTAGATAAACTGCAGCAGTATCTCAAGTGCTCATCGAGGAAGCATACCTCCAAAGCAAACCGGTTTGAAAGACAACTTAACCACTTGAGGACCGCCCCCAGCCGATGGGCGGCGGCAAAGTCCGGGCCCAAACGACCGCAATACGCCCATCGGCGGGGGCGGCTGCGGGAGTGGCTATGCGGCGATCGCGTCATTCGTGACGCGATCAGCCGCCGGGGACTCGCTCCGCCCACCGCTCGTAGTAACCCGCCGGCCGTTCGGAAGCGCCGGCGGGTTACTAGCACCCGGATCGCCGCTGACACATTGTATAATAGGCTTTGTATTGTATACAAAGCCTATTATACTGGCTGCCTCCTGCCCTGGTGGTCCCAGTGTCCGAGGGACCACCAGGGCAGGCTGCAGCCACCCTAGTCTGCACCCAAGCACACTGATTTCCCCCCCCCCTGCCCCCTGATCGCCCACAGCACCCCTCAGACCCCCCCCTGCCCACCCCCCAGACCACTGTTTGCACACAATCACCCCCCTAATCACCCATCAATCACTCCCTGTCACTATCTGTCAACGCTATTTTTTTTTTATCCCCCCCCCTGCCCACTGCCCCCTCCTGATCACCCCCCCACCCCTCAGATTCTCCCCAGACCCCCCCCCCGTGTACTATATGCATCTATCCCCCCTGATCACCTGTCAATCACCCGTCAATCACCCGTCAATCACCCCCTGTCACTGCTACCCATCAATCAGCCCCTAACCTGCCCCTTGCGGGCAATCTGATCACCCACCCACACCAATAGATCGCCTGCAGATCCGACATCAGATCACCTCCCAAGTGCAGTGTTTACATCTCTTCTCTCCTCTAAACACCCACTAATTACCCATCAATCACCCCCCATCACCATCTGTCACTGTTACCCATCAGATTAGACCCTAATCTACCCCTTGCGGGCACCCAATCACCCGCCCACACGCTCAGATTGCCCTCAGACCCCCCCTTATCAATTCGCCAGTGCAATATTTACATCTGTTATTCCCTGTAATAACCCACTGATCACCTGTCAATCACCTATCAATCACCCCCTGTCACTGCCACCCATCAATCACCCCCTGTCACTGCCACCAATCAATCAGCCCCTAACCTGCCCCTTGCGGGCAATCTGATCACCCACCCACACCAATAGATCGCCCGCAGATCCGACATCAGATCACCTCCCAAGTGCAGTGTTTACATCTCTTCTCTCCTCTAAACACCCACTAATTACCCATCAATCACCCCCTATCACCACCTGTCACTGTTACCCATCAGATTAGACCCTAATCTGCCCCTTGCGGGCACCCAATCACCCGCCCACACGCTCAGATTGCCCTCAGACCCCCCCCCCCCTTATCAATTTGCCAGTGCAATATTTACATCTGTTATTCCCTGTAATAACCCACTGATCACCTGTCAATCACCTATCAATCACCCTCTGTCACTGCCACCCATCAATCAGCCCCTAACCTGCCCCTTGCGGGCAATCTGATCACCCACCCACACCAATAGATCGCCCGCAGATCCGACATCAGATCACCTCCCAAGTGCAGTGTTTACATCTCTTCTCTCCTCTAAACACCCACTAATTACCCATCAATCACCCCCTATCACCACCTGTCACGGTTACCCATCAGATTAGACCCTAATCTGCCCCTTGCGGGCACCCAATCACCCGCCCACACCTCAGAACGTCCTCAGACCCCAGCCCTGATCACCTCGCTAGTGCATTGCTTGCATCTATTTCCCCCCTCTAATCACACACTGAGACACCCATCAATCACCTCCTGTCACCCCCTAGCACACCTACCCAACAGATCAGGCCCTAATTTGCCCTGTGTGGGCTCCTGATCACTCGGCCAAACCCTCAGATCCCCCTCAGACCCCCTTCCGATCACCTCCCCAGTGCATTGATTGCATCTATTTTCCCCTCTAACCGCCCCCTGAGACACCCATCAATCACCTCCTGTCACCCCCCTAGCACTCCTATCCATCAGATCAGGCCCAAAACATCCTGTCATCTAAGAGGCCACCCTGCTTATGACAGGTTCCACAAAATTTGCCCCCTCATAGACCACCTGTCATCAAAATTTGCAGATGCTTATACCCCTGAACAGTCATTTTGAGAAATTTGGTTTCCAGACTACTCACAGTTTTGGGCCCGTAAAATGCCAGGGCAGTATAGGAACCCCACAAGTGACCCCATTTTAGAAAGAAGACACCCCAAGGTATTCTGTTAGGTGTATGATGAGTTCATAGAAGATTTTATTTTTTGTCAAAAGTTAGCGGAAATTGGATTTTTATTGTTTTTTTTCACAAAGTGTCATTTTTCACTAACTTGTGACAAAAAATAAAATCTTCTATGAACTCACCATACCCCTAACGGAATACCTTGGGGTGTCTTCTTTCTAAAATGGGGTCACTTGTGGGGTTCCTATACTGCCCTGGCATTTTAGGGGCCCTAAACCGTGAGGAGTAGTCTAGAAAACAAATGCCTCAAAATGACCTGTGAATAGGACATTGGGCCCCTTAGCGCACCTAGGCTGCAAAAAAGTGTCACACATGTGGTATCGCCCTACTCAGGAGAAGTAGTATAATGTGTTTTGTGGTGTATTTTTACACATACCCATGCTGGGTGGGAGAAATCTCTCTGTAAATGGACAATTGTGTGTAAAAAAAAAATCAAAAATGTGTCATTTACAGAGATATTTCTCCCACCCAGCATGGTTATATGTAAAAATACACCACAAAACACATTATACTACTTCTTCTGAGTACGGCGATACCACATGTGTGACACTTTTTTGCAGCCTAACTGTGCTAAGGGGCCCAAAGTCCAATGAGTACCTTTAGGATTTCACAGGTCATTTTGCGACATTTGGTTTCAAGACTACTCCTCACGGTTTAGGGCCCCTAAAATGCCAGGGCAGTATAGGAACCCCACAAATGACCCCATTTTAGAAAGAAGACACCCCAAGGTATTCCGTTAGGAGTATGGTGAGTTCATAGAAGATTTTATTTTTTGTCACAAGTTAGCGGAAAATGACACTTTGTGAAAAAAAACAATTAAAATCAATTTCCGCTAACTTGTGACAAAAAAAAAAAAATCTTCTATGAACTCACCATCCTCCTAACGGAATACCTTGGGGTGTCTTCTTTCTAAAATGGGGTAATTTGTGGGGTTCCTATACTGTCCTGGCATTTTAGGGGCCCTAAACCGTGAGGAGTAGTCTTGAAACGAAATTTCTCAAAATGACCTGTGAAATCCTAAAGGTACTCATTGAACTTTGGGCCCCTTAGCGCAGTTAGGGTGCAAAAAAGTGCCACACATGTGGTATCGCCGTACTCAGGAGAAGTAGTATAATGTGTTTTGGGGTGTATTTTTCCACATACCCATGCTGAGTGGGAGAAATATCTCTATAAATAGACAATTGTGTGTAAAAAAAATTAAACAATTGTCATTTACGGAGATATTTCTCCCACCCAGCATGGGTATGTGTAAAAATACACCCCAAAACACATTATACTACTTCTCCTGAGTACGGCAATACCACATGTGTGGCACTTTTTTGCAGCCTAACTGCGCTAAGGGGCCAAAAGTCCAATGAGCATCTTTAGGCTTTACAGGGGTGCTTACAATTAGGCACCCCCCAAAATGCCAGGACAGTGAACACACCCCACAAATGACCCCATTTTGGAAAGTAGACACTTCAAGGTATTCAGAGAGGAGCATAGTGAGTCTGTGGCAGATTTCATTTTTTTTTTGTCGCAAGTTAGAAGAAATGGAAACCTTTTTTTTTTCTTTTTTTTTGTCAGAAAGTGTCATTTTCCGCTAACTTGTGACAAAAAATAAAATCTTCTATGAACTCACCATGCCTCTCACTGAATACTTTGGGATGTCTTCTTTCCAAAATGGGGTCATTTGGGGGGTATTTGTACTATCCTGGAATTTTAGCCCCTCATGAAACCTGACAGGGGCGCAGAAAAGTCAGAGATGCTTGAAAATGGAAAAATTCACTTTTGGCACCATAGTTTGTAAACGCTATAACTTTTACCCAATCCAATAAATATACACTGAATGTTTTTTTTTTTATCAAAGACATGTAGCAGAATAACTTTCGCGCTCAAATGTATAGGAAATTTTACTTTATTTTAAAAATGTCAGCACAGCAAGTTAAAAAAGTCATTTTTTGCCAAAATTTATGTCTTTTTTGATGAATATAATAAAAACTAAAACTCGCAGCAGCAATCAAATAGCAGCAAAAGGAAGCTGTATTAGTGACAAGAAAAGGAGGTAAAATTCCTTTAGGTGGTAGGTTGTATGACCGAGCAATAAACCGTGAAAGCTGCAGTGGTCTGAATGGAGAAAAAGGCTCTGGTCCTTAAGGGGCGAAAAGACTGTGGTCCTCAAGTGGTTAAGAGGGAGAAATATGGAGGTTGCAATATTTATTTCCTTCAAACAATGCAAAATTACCCGGCTGTCCTGTGAAAACTCTGCCTCTAATACTTTTAGCAATAGACCCTAAACAAGCATGCATATCAGATATTTGACTAGATTCCAAGATGGTGCCTGAGTAAGTCGCCACAGCACACAGGGCTCAGGCCCTACTCCACTTTCCACCCGCTTCCCATTGTGGCTCACCTAGGCTTGGCCGCAGTGGAGTTACCCCTGCTCTCCACGTCCTGGAGGGCCTGGGCATGCTAAGCTCCAGATTCTGATGAGTCATCAGGAGTTCCAGGTCAGCTGGCCATTTCCATTGCCACTGGCACGGGAGCCACAATGACCAGGGCCGGATTTGTACGTTTTATCGCCCAAGGCCCACTATCACCAGGTGCCCCTGGACAGACAGCATCCTAAACCCCTCCTTCCCAACACTGCAGGGATTAGATTGTAGGTTACTCTGAGGACAGTTAGTGACATGATGGCAGGGGTTAGATTGTAAGCTCCTTGGTGAGTGGCACATTCAGTGAGTGACAGGCAGTTCAAAGATTATTACAATACAATAATACAATACAATAACATTTGTAAAGCGCTTTTCTCCCATAGGACTCAAAGCGCATAGCTGTGTCTCAGATTAATACAGGGTTTCAGGCTGGGTTGTGTTACAGAGGAGATAGTCAGATGTTCATGAATGCCAGACTGAAAAGGTAGGTTTTCAGTTTAGACTTAAATGCTTCCAGGGATGGGGCTGTCCTGATTGGGTGTGGCAGGGAGTTCCAAAGTGTAGGGGCAGCATGACAAAAGGCTCTGTCTCCAAAGGTTTTGAGGTGGACTCTGGGGGTGACCAAGGTTTTACGTCCTTTTGATCTAAGATTGTGGGGGGTGTGATGTAGTTGCAACAAGTCCTTCAGGTATCCAGGGCCCAGATTGTGCAAGGATTTGAATGTCAGTAAGCCAATCTTAAACAGAATTCTCCATTTTATCGGTAGCCAGTGGAGTGAGCTCAGGGTTGGTGTTATGTGGCAATGGCGGGGTTGGCTCGTTAACAGCCTTGCGGCGGCATTCTGTACTAATTGCAGGCGGCGTAAGTCTTTCTTATGCAGGCCTGTGTAGAGGACGTTGCAGTAGTCTAACCTTGATGTGACGAAGGCATGAACTAGGGTTGGAAGATCCTCTGAAGGAATTAGGTGTTTAATCCTTGCAATATTCCTTAGGTGAAAGAAGGAATGTTTCACAACAGCTGAGATTTGATTCCTGAAGCTTAATTTCCCATCAATGAGTACTCCCAGGCTGCGCACACAGTCTGAGTTGTTCAGGTCTGAGCTCCCTATCCTTAGCGGTGTTGGTTGAGACTGGAGCTGCTTTGCTGTTGAGCCCTGGCCCTCGATAACAAGAACCTCAGTTTTGTTAGCATTAAGTTTTAGCCAATTATTATTCATCCACTCCTGAAGCTCAGCTAAGCATGCGTTTATTTGTGGAGTAGGGTTTGTGACATCAGGTTTGAATGACAAATATAGCTGGGTGTCATCAGCATAGCAATGATATGTCAGGCCATGTTTTTGTATGATTTCTCCAAGTGGCAGCATGTATATGGTGAACAGTAAAGGGGTTAATATTGCGCCCTGAGGTACACCGTATTTTAGTGGTACAGGGTTGGAGAGGAAGGGCCCTAAGGCTACCCTTTGTGTTCTGCCAGCCAGGAAGGAGTTGAACCACCGGAGAACAATGCCATCTATGCCACAGTACTCTTGTAGCCTGTTGAGTAAGATTTCATGATCGACTGTGTCAAAAGCCGCTGAGAGGTCGAGCAAAATCAGGATGGAACATTGACCCTTGTCTCTTGCAATGAGCAGATCATTGCAAATCTGCAATTATTGTAAGTGCCAATTTGCTGCCACTTTATCCTAATGACATAGGAACAATAGATCTAATGCTGGGAATACACCATACGTTTTTCCGCTCAATAGATGGGTTCGATTGATTATTTCCGACGTCCGATATTCCTTCCGATCGTTTTTTTGGGTCGATTTCTCATAGAAGTAAAAGGAAAAAGTTAAAAACTAGCGGAAGATAAAAGAATCGAGCGGAAAAAATGATCGGATGGAAAATCAAGCAGAAAAACATATCGTGTGTACCAGGGCTGTGGAGTCGGAGTTGGAGTCGAGGAGTCAGGGCAATTTTGGGCACCCGGAGTCGGAGTTGGAGTCGTTGATTTCATAAACTGAGGAGTCGGGAGTCGGATGATTTTTGTACAAAATCCACAGCCCTGTTAAGTATTAGGCTAAGGAGTCGGAGTCGAGGAGTCGGAGCCATTTGGGTACCCGGAGTCGGAGTTGGAGTCAGAGTCGTGGTTTCATAAACTGAGGAGTCGGAGTATTTTTGTCCCGACTCCACAGCCCTGGTGTGTACCCAGCATAAGTGGTCTAATGAAATACACATTTTATCAATTTACCTGAGTGTGGGTGGCTATCTGGTCATTCCTTTATAACGATAGCACTATAAGTCCTGCCCATACTATCACCACCATCTCTTCCTAGACAGCTGAAACACTTGTCTCTAATGCTGCATCATACGTGGGATTAGAGGGTGAGGCATAGGAAAGCTTTACTTTCCCTCTTACAGGAAGTAAATACTGGTCTTTGTTGGAGTTCTGGGAGTTTAAAGAGACTGAAGCAATTTTTTTTTGCTATATTTACCTTTTAATTCGCTTCAGAAGTCTCATCAGCAGTAAACCGCCGCATCCCCGCCAAAAAACGAGGGCTGCAGACCCCCCAAATCCCCGGGCAAACATCCACGACCAACTTGGTCGAGGATTGTGCTGCCCTGAGAGGCAGAGCTATGAGTTGTAGCTCTGCCTCTCCTGCCGTCAATCGCCGCCTCTCCCCGCCCCTCTCTGTGAAAAAAGAGTGAGAGGGTCGGCGAGAGGCGGTGACCCGCCGCGATTGACATCAGAAAAATCAGAAAAGTCAGAGCTACAGCAGAGAACTCTGCCTCTTTCAGGAAGCGCCCCCCCCCCCCCCCCCCCCAGGATTCAGAAACACCTGCGGCTTCTAGTGGAAACTGTCCCTGAAAGATTACATAGTTATTTGGGTTAAAAAAAGTGTCCAAGTTCAACCAGGAGTACAACACTAGCCTGCATCCTCACATACAGTATCTCTGTTATTACACTGTTGCTTATCTTTTAGAGCAGAGAGGAAGTTCTGAGTTCTTATTTTACGTTTTAATGTGAACATCTTGCATAAACTTGTCCTCAATTCTTTAGATCAGAACCTGATTCTTTACAACTGTAAACCACAGCTGTGAAGGAGGAAGTATCAGAGAGTCAGAACACGATATGGAGAGGTGACAACAAGGGTAACTTAACTACCCCATTATGATCCGCTTTGTAAAAATTCAGTAAGTGCTACACCTATATTGATACACCTGGCTCACTCTGGACACTCTGGATTAATGTTTAAAGAATACCAAAGCCAAAAACATAAGGCGGAAAAACTGTTCTTCTCTGCTCCCTCCTTTCTTACCTAAGCCGCCCCCCCCCCCCCTTTTCCAGGTCGCCTGAGTCGGGCTCCACTGCACTTGCGCTGTCCCAGCTGCACGCATCCTACAGCATGTGACCACAACCGTGAGCGATCTTGTGCATAACATAATCATGACCATAATCATGACCACATACGCAGAGTGCTGGCGGTCATACACTGTAGGACGTGCACAGGCACAGTGAAGCCAGACCTCGGCGACCCGGAATAGACTGCGGGGGTGCGGGGCTTAGGTAAGAAAGGAGGAGAGCAGAGAAGAACGGGGGAGCAGTGGCCATCAAGACAGCTCCCCTGACATGCCTGCTCCCCATTTCTCCTTATGTTTTTGGCTATGGTATCCTTTAAACATTAATGGGGAGTCCAGGGCGAACCAGGTGTATCAAAAGTTAGAGGTGCAGCACTTATTGAGTGTTCAATGACTAGGGATGACTATATGTGAACCATACATAGAGCTTAACCAGGGATCCCAGGTTTAGATCTAGAATTGGAAATAATCAGTCATCAGTTAATCGCTAGAGGATATCGCAAGCCCACCCCCTCCAATGCTTTCCTACTTGGAGGAAGCTTCCATCCTGGCTGTGTAATAAAATGTCACTGTCATTGTGAATTGTATAGCCAATTCCTCAGACTACCCAGGAACAACATGTCAAACACGGACTTTCGAGAGCAGTCTGGAGAGTTGGCAGCACTAATACTTGACAGAGGTTATGACTTGGAGAATGTAAAGAATGCTTGTAATAAGACCCAACAACAGGATAGAGCTGGACTCTTTGTGAGAGGTAAAAAAAGAACACAAATTGGCAGCCCCCAGATAATGTCCTTTCACCTTCGATTACTTGAACATGTTAAAGGTAGCAGAGCCGGCCTTTGGGGGTGGCAAGTGGGGCAATTACCCCAGGCCCCACGCCTGAAGAGGCCCCGCACCCTCTGCAGTGCTGGGGAGAGCGGGCATAGTTGTTAAAACTCACGTGTCTTCACCGATGCTCACAGCCACCATCTATTTCCTCTCCCAGCATCTGTGTATTGGTAACAGCGCCCCCTGGGATGACGCGACCGCATGTCACCACAGGGGGGCACTGTTACCAATACACAGATGCTGGGAGAGGAACTAGATGGTAGCTGTGAGCATCGGTGAAGACACGTGAGTTTTAACAACTATGCCCGCTCTCCCCAGCACTGCAGCCACCTTATCTAGCCTGTACTGCGGGGCACTTACCTATCTAATCTATACTGCAGGGCTTCTACCTATATAATCTATACTGCAGGCTGGCACCTATCTAATCTATACTGCAGGCTGGCACCTATCTAACCTATACTGCAGGCTGGCACCTATCTGATCTATACTGTGGGGCACCTACCTAACCTATACTGCAGGCTGGCACCTATCTAATATATACTGCAGGCACCTATCTAATCTATACTGCAGGCTGGCACCTATCTAATCTATACTGCAGGCTGGCACCTATCTAATCTGTACTGCAGGCACCTATCTAATCTATACTGCAGGCTGGCACCTATCTAATCTATACTGCAGACTGGCACCTAACTAATCTATACTGCAAGGCACCTATCTAACCTGTACTACAGGGCACCACCCTACCTAATCAATACTGCAGGCACCTATCTAATATATACTGTGGGGTACCTACCTAACTAATCTATACTGCAGGCACCTTCATATCTAATCTGTACTGCAGGGCACCTACCTACCTATCTAATCTGTATTGCAGGGCACCTACCTGTCTAATCTATACTGCAGGCACCTATCTAATCTATACTGCAGTGCACCTATCTAATCTATACTGCAGGCACCTATCTAATCTGTACTGCAGGGCACCACCCTATCTAATCTATACTGCAGGCACCTCCCTATCTAATCTTTACTGCAGGCACCTATCTAATATATACTGCGGGGCACCTACCTGACTAATCTATACTGCAGGCACCTATCTAATCTGTACTGCAGGGCACCTACCTGTCTAATCTAATCTATACTGCAGGGGAACCTACCTATCTAACCTATACTGGAGGCACCTACCTATCTAACCTATACAGTGTGTGCTTCCACAACGTGTATCCGCAGCATATGTCTCTAGGCCCCGCATATGACACTCGCCCCAGGCCCCGCGTACTCTAAGGCCACCTCTGAAAGGTAGTAACTAGTGTCGTAAGAAATAACTGGGACATTCTTTTGGGAGATCCAATCCTAAGGGAAATTGTCTCAGAGGGACCATTGTTTTCATATAGCCGAGCTCCCACCATAGATAGCCAGAACAGGGGTACCATAGAAGCAGCTATTGCAGGTCCTGTAGTAGACAGTTGAAAGGGGGCTAGCAATTCCAGATGGGCTCAATACAAGTATCGATACACGACTCATGGTACATGTTATATGGTGCCCCTGTGGTTTGCATTGATAAAGTTTCCATTTTTTATTGTTGAAATATTAACCACTGTTTTCATGCTTTATGCATGCTTAGTGTTCTGATTGTTACTATTGATTGTACTATTTCAATCAAATGCCCAATAGATCACTCTGCAATAGTCAATGGGTAATTATCTAACCTCCACTACACTAGATCTTTTTCTTTCACCTGCTACTGTTTTTATTCTCTTTCATTCTCCTCCTGTACCCCTTTGCTATTTTCTTTCTTCTTTTTTTATTCATTCTTGCACTGTCACCGTTTCTTTTTCCATTGCATTGCATCACTGTGCAATAAATGTTATGCCTAGCACTAATCGGATGGTCTAATTGATGCTTTTAGCCATGTAATGGCAGCGGTGCAGCAGACGCGGCTACCATGACTACTGTCAGAATCAGAAAACTACCTGCATGTCCGACTGGCTAATGGGGAGGAAGGTCAAGGAAAGGGGCGGACCTGAGCGTAGTCACGCTCTATTAGCGCTTCTGAAGTATTTAAAATGGAAACTGCTTGCACTTCATAGCCTCCGTAGAAGCACACCTTTGCGAAACGGGCTTACAGTCCCCTGCACCCAGCATCGATTTCACCACCTGCACGTGCTTTTTCACATTGCTCAAAATTTCATACTTTGTATGCGGACAGCTCATGATTAAATAAGATTGCTCAGCAGTACCAAACGCATCTCCTTCTCCTCCTTTGCATACAAATTACGTCTTAACCCTGAGTCCACAGCGGCTTGGAGGGGGAGGGGGGGATAGTAATTAACGCTGCCAAGCCTTGTGCAGGAGCAGAGTGAGCCTTTTTTTTGGCTTTGTCCCGCGCCCAAATTTCCCGGTGTCTTAATTACATGCATGCAATGGAACCTGTAAATATGGGGAAAAAAAAGAACCAGCAAGTTTCAAAGGTCAGTGGGACAAAGGGTGACCTTAATGAAGAGGTATGGGCCTATATGCAATTGTCTTTTTCTCCAAGGTTTTCTCCTTGGTGATTATTTTTCATCTTCATTTTGAGAATGACTTTTCAGCATTTTGCAATTAAATAATGTACCAAAAGTAGTAGAAAAAGTGCTACCAAACTTATTTTGTGTATTTTCTTGCTTGTTGGTGTTTTAAAAGGCATTTTATTGACAAGGTCTGAAAATATCAACTTGGATAAAACTAAGGAGAAAAAGGAACTGCATATGGGCCATGGAGTCAGCCTAGTAATCTGTCTAGTTAGTTGCAAGGACTGTGCATAAACCTAAGTGAGAGTTCATGGGAGGCCCGAATTCAGGTATTGATTCTTCCTATGCTAAAGGATTTGAGAATCTTAAATGGAGTGATGTGTTATTCCTTGCTTTTTGTCGGAGAAATGCTGTACTTCTTGCCAGTCTCTCTGTACTCGTTTAGGGTTCCCCCCTCCTTTTGTGATCGTGTTGTCACTGGGATCCAGGGCCTTGTTCTCTCTCAGGGCTTTATAGCAAACCTGACCTGAAAATTAAAAGTCAAAATAAACATACACGTCATACTTACCTTCCGTGTAGCCTACATCTCTTTCTCCTCTCCCGCATCTAAATCCTATCTTCTTGAGCCGTGTGTGTGCTTTGCACTTCTGAAATGGCATCTCAAAATCATCCACTCATACTAGTGCATTACTGTATTCTCCTATCTCACTGTAGACCCCATATCTGCTCTAAATGTCTCTTTAAAAAACAACTGAAGTGAGAATAATATGGAGGCTGCCATATTTATTTCCTTTTAAACAACACCATTTGCCTGGCAGCCCCGCTGATCTATTTGGCTGCAGTAGTATCTGAATCACACCAGAAACAAGCATGCAGCTAATCTTGTCAGATTTGACAATGTCAGAAACACCTGATCTGCATATGCTTGTTCAGGGTCTATGGCTAAAGCTATGAGGCAGAGGATCAGCAAGATAGCTAGGCAACGGATATTGTTTAAAATGAAATAAATATGACAGGCTAAATATCCCTCTCACTTCAGCTGTACTTTAATGTCTGCTATAAGTAGCGACATGTCTCTTATTGTGAAGAGAGCAGGACCAGGTGTTTGCTCACCTGCAGTGTCAGCAGCTTTCCCCGGCGCCATTAGATTGTGTAGTCTTCCCGGGCCTAAAGAAGTATAGTCCTGGAGGCTGTATCCTTCCTCTGCTGTGAGAAGGAAGACATCGCTAGGTGCAGCAGCAGTTTGGGAGTGTGGCCAGAGAGTTTGGTCGCGTTGGTTAAAGGATCACCATCACGAAAATTAAAAACAAAAACTTAAAATACAAGTGTACACGTCCAAATAAGAAGTACAATTCTTCCAGAGTGAAATGAGCCATAAACTATTTTTCTTCTATGTTGCTGTCACTTACAGTAAGTAGTAGAAATCTGCCAGAACAGTCCATCTCTTCATGGGGGATTCTAAGGGTTTTCTTTAGTTTCAATAGCACTTAGTAAATGGCAGTTGCTCTATACAACTGCCAGAATAGTGTGCAGGGAGCAGGGAGGCTGGCCGGCATCTTTATAAAGGCACTCCCTGAAAAGGATTTATACAAAGAATAAAGGCCATGCTGAGAATCCTCCATGAATAGAAGGACTAGTCCAAAACTAGTTGGTTCAGTCGGATTTCTACTACCTACTTTTAAGTGACAACAACATAGGAGAAAAGTAATGGCTCATTTTACTCTGGAAGAAATGTACTTATCTGTACATGTACATATGTATTTAAAATTTTACAATTTTCGCAATAGTGGTCCTTTAACTGGGGCTGTGTCAGTCTTGAGCAGAGCCGTGTGCGGAGCTTACAGGAGACACGTCCTCATCTGTGCACACTGTGCATACGCCCCCAAAGATTCATATTCTAATTTGGACAACTCAGAACAAGATTCCAAGTTTGAACACGTCGATCATTTCGACCCAACTCAACATAGTTGGTGATCACTTAGTTATGAATACAGTCAAGCACAAAACGAAATATCTGATTACTTAATTACAACCCTGTATCATTATGCATTTAACATCGATACTGGGAATGTATGCTATTTAGCAGGTTAGCACTCTCATCATATCTACCATAATCGAGTACAATTTCCACTCTAAAGGAACAAAAAATGTTTTGTCAGACATGGACAATGTCACGGCTAGCGTTTTTGATACACTTCATGGATGTCACCAAAATGTTACAATATATGGTATGGTATAACAGAGTCAAATGCACATACTTTAAAGGGAAGGTCCAAGCAAAATAAAAAAATGAGTTTCACTTACCTGGGGCTTCTGCCAGCCCCATGCAGCCATCCTGTGCCCTCGTAGTCACTCACTGCTGCTCCAGTCCCCTGCTGGCAGCTTGCCGACCTCGGAGGTCGGCGGGCCGCATTGCGTAATAATGTATGAGTTAATCTTCCTGTACAAGCGGGAATGCGTAAAAATGTACGCAATGCGGCCCGCCGACCTCAGAGGTCGGCAAGCTGCCAGCAGGGGACTGGAGCAGCAGTGAGTGACTACGAGGGTACAGGATGGCTGCATGGGGCTGGCAGAAGCGTCAGGTAAGTGAAACTCATTTTTTTTTATTTTGCTTGGACCTTCCCTTTAAAAAAAAAAAAAAAAAAAGGATCTTTAGATATTTTTAATACTTACCTTTCGTGCAACTGGCATGCGATTGAATATATTCCATAGCACAATGCCAACCACTACATTATCTCTAAGATAAAACACTACTCCTTTGCCATAAGATTCTCCTTGCTGTGCAGGAACCGGGACAGTGGGTGAAGATACTGAAGTCTGACTTTCAGATTGCTCCATTATAGCTTCATTTTCAGAGCGAATCCCAGTTCCTGTGGTGTACATAAAACATAATAAAGTTGTGATGTAAGTTGCAATAAAGTTGTGATGTTCATGCTCCCCTCTTCCCACCCCTATTAAATACCTTGTGGGGCTCCTGAAACCCCCACCCCCGTTACTCTGACATCTCCAGGGGCGTTTTTTTTTTTCAAGAGAGCATACACCATTATGTGTGAATTTGTAGGAAGCATTGGTACAGCCAAGCTAAACAGATTTTTCTGCTTTATCATTTCCTTTATTGCAAAAGGGTGGAAAAGGATGATGTTGAGAAGAGGCCGCTGACTGGATGTGCAATAACATGGGGGGTAGACACAGTCTGGGATGCACAAAACATAAGATAGTATCACAAGATTCTAGTATACTACTGCCGTTATAGAACTATTTTTTTTTTTTTTTTACTTCAAATTTTTACTAATTTTGAAACAAACAAAAGTACAGAATCTTCCATACAATGATAAAATCAGTGGCTCGCATAACTCCCATATTTCATCAGGGGCTCGCATGTCCCCCATATTTCATTAGGGGCTCTCAAACCCTTCATATTTTATCAGGTTCCCTCATACCTTCCTTATTTTATTAGGTGCTCCCATAATCTTAATTTATCATCAGGCGCTCTCATACCCCCCAACTCCACCTACTCCTAACACTAACCTACCCCTCGCCAATATCTGTCACAATCTCTGCAACTAAAATGTCCTTCCACTGATATCTGTGCTGCCATCCATAGCTGCAAAATTTTGTTTATAAGCCCAAAATATAAACTGGGACCCCCCTCAGCAGCAATTAGATCAAAGCTCAAATTCGGGAACAAAAATAATGTTTTGGGATAGCATGGAAAGAACTTAGAATCCTTTTAGGTTTTTGTTTTGTTTGGTTTCTACTGTTTGTGTCATTATTTTTTATTTTGTTATTTTATTTTATTTTTTTATTATTGCTTCATGCGGTCTTATGATTTCATTTTAATAACCAATACTCTAAATTTGTATTATTTTCATGACATAACCATCAAGTCTATTTTTTAACAAATTTTCTTACCAGTTTCCTCAGCTGCTCTTTTTGGGGTGTCTTTCTCTGTGGCCTTTGCAAATACGCCAACCGTTGGAAGTGTGCTATCTACAATGCCAATGGCTTCATATCCAACCTCTGGACCAAGGTCACTCCTAGGAAGATTGAAAAAATAAATAAATAAAAACCTTAGGCCTTGTTTCCATCTGTCCGCTTCTATCCGCTTTTTTTCAGCACGTCAATGTTACAGATTGATACATGTTGCTGAAAAGTGGACAGAAGTGGACAGAAGCGCATAGATGGAAACGAGGCCTTAGAGACATGCTTACTTTAAAAAAAAAATCTTACAGATAACATTGACAATAACAAATATAAGAAAAAATCACGTACAATTATGTGCTTAGCACACCTGGAACATATAAAAAATTTGTGCTCAAACCCGTTTTTTAGCAAAAATACAAAAGATTTAATTAAACAATTTATATCCACTTAACAGTACTGTGCCCGTCCCAAAAATGCTGTCCCCATAAAATCCCAGTCACTGATTCACGTCACCACCCGTACATAACACCCCCAGCAATTAAGAAGAACCACTTCAGGTAAATCTCATTGCCTGAACCTAAGTGCACTATTTGACAGACCTGCAATGATCCCACTAATGATGTACTATCTTAAATCTGCATAGGGGATATCCCATCTCACAAGGTCCTTACAGTTGGTAGCCAATTTTTCCATATGCAGTCTGTGGCAAAAGCAGAGGCAAAGGCAAGGTATGCAAAGCAATGTCCAGTTCTAAAGTGTCAATGCGCTAGGTGAATGGTTCACATACAGATATAAATGGGTGCTTACCCAGCACCCTCCTGGGTGCTAGTAGTGGCCGTGCAGTACAGAGTCCAGGCTTGGAGGGCTGGTCACCGCTTAAATGCTCTACCCCGCTCCTGTTGCGGGGGGGCTATTGAATGTGGAGGGCGTCTTTCTCCTTTCCCCGTCAGGGACGTCTCCCTGTGACAGGGGATGTGGTTGCTGCCATTAAGTTGCGCTGCCGAGGAGTTGCGTTGCCAGAGAGGGACACGCTGAGCCTCTCTCCTCCTGGTGCCGATCAATAACACACCGCGGCCCACGCTAAGGCTTGCCCACAGTCTTCCACTGACGTCACTCCTTCTCTTCCTCCTAAGACGGTGGCCCAGCGCTACCAATAAGGATTTACGCGTTTCGGCTGCGTTCCAGCCTTTATCAAAATCACAAGTCCCTAGTGCTGCCATCTTGTGGGCTTTTATAGTTGGTGCATTGCAGGATTTTGGAATTAACTCTTTCCCTGCCATATTGCCTCCCACTAAAGCCCTGATGTCACTATGGTATTAGCATTTCTATTTTTAAATAGCATATAAGGGGAAAGGGAGAGTGAGGGGGAGAATAAGGGAAAGCCGAGCCCCTAACTACAACCTAACATATCATACCTCCATCATTTTTTATTTGTTTATTGTTGTTTTTTTTTCAGAGAGACCGTGGGCTACATTCAAAGGAATACTTTTAGATTCAAGTCCGAATTCAAGCCATGGGGTGCTAAACTACCACATTTATAAATCCACATGCATTCCTTCTGATATAAAATTTTGTCAAAATCACCTCGTCTCCCACTAATTTGTAATCTATAAATCCCCCTGTACTTCAGTCCTTCGGGGTTTCCCTGGTGGCATTCTGCAAAATGTACCGCCAGAGGGCTGGACTGTTCCCTTTTCTCTATATTTTTTACATGCTCCCTTATTCTGGAGCCCACTTCTCTCTTCGTTTTGCCTATATATATTTTATTGCATGGACACATGATTTGATATATGACTCTTGTAGTCATGCAATTAATGAAACTGTTTATTTTAAACTCTTTTGTTCCATCACTATTAGTAAAGATATTGCCCTGCTGGACAAATCTACAAACCTTGCATCCTGAGCATCTGTGCATTCCCTTTAAATTACTCAGACGTGGAGTCGCTATTTCACTTCTTGTTAACATGTCACCAAGATTTCTGCATCTTCTAGCAGTCATTTGTGGGGCTCTCCCCACAATTTTTGCTATATCATTATCTAATAACAGTACTCCCCAATTTTTATCTAATATTTCACGCAGCTGCTGCCAGTGGCTTCCATAACGTGTTATTATTCGTGTGACATCACTTTTGTCACAATTTTCTTTATCTTTTTTCCGAAGTAATTGTTCTCTTTCTGTTTTTAAGGCCCGCACATATGCTTTCCTCAGCATTCTATTAGGGTAACCACGTTCCTTTAAACGTTTTTGCAGGGCTTTCCCCTCTTTTTTATATTCATCTAGATCAGCGCAATTCCGCCTAATACGCAAAAATTCTCCAGTGGGAACCGATTTAATTTGGGTATGGGGGTGAAAGCTCCTGGCATGTAGCAGCGTGTTTCCTGCTGTTTCTTTCCTATATGCCCCAGAAACCAATTTGTTCCCCTCTCGTCTCAACGAAAGGTCTAAAAAAGTAATTTTTTGTCTGTCATATGCATAAGTCAGGTAAATATTCCTATTATTGATGTTTAATTGTTCCACAAACTTTTTTAGAGAGTCTTCATCCCCCCTCCAGATCATTACAATGTCATCAATAAAGCGCAGCCAGAGGGCGACATGCTCACCGAACCCACGCATGCCATACACCTCCTCCATCTCCCATCTTCCTAAGTGCAGGCATGCGTAAGCCGGGGAGCATGCCGCCCCCATGGCCACGCCCCTTATCTGTTGAAAGAATTTTCCCTCATATTGAAAATAATTATTTTCCAATATCAGTTTCATAAGATCCCATACAAATTCATTGTGCATCTCCTCATGTGTACCATAATATCTTTCCAAGTAGAAGGCAAGCGCCTCCAATCCTACTTCATTAGGAATTGAGGTGAAGAGCGACTCCATATCTAATGATACCAAAAAACATTCATCCGGCAAAGTTACCTTTTCTATTTTCTCTAATACCTGCATCGAATCCCTGACAAAGGATGGTAGTCCCATCATAATGGGCTGTAATTTTTTATCTACGTATTTTACTATTCTTTCTAGGGGACCTCCATTTGCTGCTATTTTGGGTCTACCCGGGGGATCACTCATGCTTTTATGTGTCTTTGGGAGGATATATATTACTGGAATATTGTATGTTTTTACCTCCATAAACTTGTATTCTCTTTCCAGAATTACATTTTCTATATATCCCCAGCTGATCTTATTGTTAATTAATTTCACCAGATTGGGCAGAGGATCCCCTCTAATTTTACGGTAATTTTCTTGATTGTTTAGCAATCGTTGTACTTCTGCATCATATTTGATCAAGGGGAGCAACACCACGTTGCCCCCCTTATCACTCCTTTTGATGACAACATCATGCCATTCTCGTATTTCTTCTAAGGCGACTGTCTGACCTCTGGTGAGATTACCTTCTCCCCAAGACTTCCAATCTATCGTCTTCAAATCTTGTTTGACTAATTCCATAAATACCGCTGTTGAGCGATTAGTTGTCAATGCTGGCATATATTCTGATTTATTTCTTAATTCTGTGTACATCTTCTTATTAGGTATTTCTGTCAATTCCTGAACTTCTTCACTTAAATTTAACAGTTCATCTATATCCCAATCGTCAAGATCCATTAATTCCTGGTCATGACCTTCCTCCCCTCGCATAAGGGCGTCCGAGCTCGAACCATTTTCTTTGACTCTTTCTATATGCATCTTTCTTAACAATACTCGTCTTAAAAACAGACTTATATCTTTATATACTTCGAATTCGTCGCCCAATGCGGTGGGACAGAAAGTCAGACCCATACTTAATACATGATAATGATTTTCATCTAGTACATGGTCGGTCAGGTTAATAACATTATAAGACTCTAACTGATTGCATCTCGCAGTACTGTGCCTGATCTGGTTCTCATTCCTTCTTCTAGTTCCAATTCCAACTGTTCTGCTAAAAAAATCCTCCTCCTCATCCTCATTTGCTATGGGTTTTTCTCGTGATTCTTTCTGTGACCCCCCACTACCTGTGTTACCACTTTCTGTGGAGGCATCACTGTCACTCATTCCTTCAGAGGAGCTATATGTGGTCTCACCCCATCTCACCTTTTTCTGTTTCCTAAACTTCCTCTTATACTTACCTTTTTTGGGGTCATCACTTCCTTGGAACTTTCTTAAATTAAAGATATTACCTGACTTCCAATCTTTTTGGTCACGAACCATTTTTTCTGCTTTTGTCTTTTTTTGGGACGGGCACAGTACTGTTAAGTGGATATAAATTGTTTAATTAAATCACGAGAAAAACCCATAGCAAATGAGGATGAGGAGGAGGATTTTTTAGCAGAACAGTTGGAATTGGAACTAGAAGAAGGAATGAGAACCAGATCAGGCACAGTACTGCGAGATGCAATCAGTTAGAGTCTTATAATGTTATTAACCTGACCGACCATGTACTAGATGAAAATCATTATCATGTATTAAGTATGGGTCTGACTTTCTGTCCCACCGCATTGGGCGACGAATTCGAAGTATATAAAGATATAAGTCTGTTTTTAAGACGAGTATTGTTAAGAAAGATGCATATAGAAAAAGTAAAAGAAAATGGTTCGAGCTCGGACGCCCTTATGCGAGGGGAGGAAGGTCATGACCAGGAATTAATGGATATTGACGATTGGGATATAGATGAACTGTTAAATTTAAGTGAAGACGTTCAGGAATTGACAGAAATACCTAATAAGAAGATGTACACAGAATTAAGAAATAAATCAGAATATATGCCAGCATTGACAACTAATCGCTCAACAGCGGTATTTATGGAATTAGTCAAACAAGATTTGAAGACGATAGATTGGAAGTCTTGGGGAGAAAGTAATCTCACCAGAGGTCAGAGAGTCGCCTTAGAAGAAATACGAGAATGGCATGATGTTGTCATCAAAAGGAGTGATAAGGGGGGCAACGTGGTGTTGCTCCCCTTGATCAAATATGATGCAGAAGTACAACGATTGCTAAACAATCAAGAAAATTACCGTAAAATTAGAGGGGATCCTCTGCCCAATCTGGTGAAATTAATTAACAATAAGATCAGCTGGGGATATATAGAAAATGTAATTCTGGAAAGAGAATACAAGTTTATGGAGGTAAAAACATACAATATACCAGTAATATATATCCTCCCAAAGACACATAAAAGCATGAGTGATCCCCCGGGTAGACCCATAATAGCAGCAAATGGAGGTCCCCTAGAAAGAATAGCAAAATACGTAGATAAAAAATTACAGCCCATTATGATGGGACTACCATCCTTTGTCAGGGATTCGATGCGGGTATTAGAGAAAATAGAAAAGGTAACTTTGCCGGATGAATGTTTTTTGGTATCATTAGATGTGGAGTCGCTCTTCACCTCAATTCCTAATGAAGTAGGATTGGAGGCGCTTGCCTTCTACTTGGAAAGATATTATGGTACACATGAGGAGATGCACAATGAATTTGTATGGGATCTTATGAAACTGATATTGGAAAATAATTATTTTCAATATGAGGGAAAATTCTTTCAACAGATAAGGGGCGTGGCCAAGGGGGGCGGCATGCTCCCCGGCCTACGCATGCCTGCACTTAGGAAGATGGGAGATGGAGGAGGTGTATGGCATGCGTGGGTTCGGTGAGCATGTCGCCCTCTGGCTGCGCTTTATTGATGACATTGTAATGATCTGGAGGGGGGATGAAGACTCTCTAAAAAAGTTTGTGGAACAATTAAACATCAATAATAGGAATATTTACCTGACTTATGCATATGACAGACAAAAAATTACTTTTTTAGACCTTTCGTTGAGACGAGAGGGGAACAAATTGGTTTCTGGGGCATATAGGAAAGAAACAGCAGGAAACACGCTGCTACATGCCAGGAGCTTTCACCCCCATACCCAAATTAAATCGGTTCCCACTGGAGAATTTTTGCGTATTAGGCGGAATTGCGCTGATCTAGATGAATATAAAAAAAGAGGGGAAAGCCCTGCAAAAACGTTTAAAGGAACGTGGTTACCCTAATAGAATGCTGAGGAAAGCATATGTGCGGGCCTTAAAAACAGAAAGAGAACAATTACTTCGGAAAAAAGATAAAGAAAATTGTGACAAAAGTGATGTCACACGAATAATAACACGTTATGGAAGCCACTGGCAGCAGCTGCGTGAAATATTAGATAAAAATTGGGGAGTACTGTTATTAGATAATGATATAGCAAAAATAGTGGGGAGAGCCCCACAAATGACTGCTAGAAGATGCAGAAATCTTGGTGACATGTTAACACGAAGTGAAATAGCGACTCCACGTCTGAGTAATTTAAAGGGAATGCACAGATGCTCAGGATGCAAGGTTTGTAGATTTGTCCAGCAGGGCAATATCTTTACTAATAGTGATGGAACAAAAGAGTTTAAAATAAACAGTTTCATTAATTGCATGACTACAAGAGTCATATATCAAATCATGTGTCCATGCAATAAAATATATATAGGCAAAACGAAGAGAGAAGTGGGCTCCAGAATAAGGGAGCATGTAAAAAATATAGAGAAAAGGGAACAGTCCAGCCCTCTGGCGGTACATTTTGCAGAATGCCACCAGGGAAACCCCGAAGGACTGAAGTACAGGGGGATTTATAGATTACAAATTAGTGGGAGACGAGGTGATTTTGACAAAATTTTATATCAGAAGGAATGCATGTGGATTTATAAATGTGGTAGTTTAGCACCCCATGGCTTGAATTCGGACTTGAATCTAAAAGTATTCCTTTGAATGTAGCCCACGGTCTCTCTGAAAAATAAACAACAATAAACAAATAAAAAATGATGGGAGGTATGATATGTTAGGTTGTAGTTAGGGGCTCGGCTTTCCCTTATTCTCCCCCTCACTCTCCCTTTCCCCTTATATGCTATTTAAAAATAGAAATGCTAATACCATAGTGACATCAGGGCTTTAGTGGGAGGCAATATGGCAGGGAAAGAGTTAATTCCAAAATCCTGCAATGCACCAACTATAAAAGCCCACAAGATGGCAGCACTAGGGACTTGTGATTTTGATAAAGGCTGGAACGCAGCCGAAACGCGTAAATCCTTATTGGTAGCGCTGGGCCACCGTCTTAGGAGGAAGAGAAGGAGTGACGTCAGTGGAAGACTGTGGGCAAGCCTTAGCGTGGGCCGCGGTGTGTTATTGATCGGCACCAGGAGGAGAGAGGCTCAGCGTGTCCCTCTCTGGCAACGCAACTCCTCGGCAGCGCAACTTAATGGCTGCAACCACATCCCCTGTCACAGGGAGACGTCCCTGACGGGGAAAGGAGAAAGACGCCCTCCACATTCAATAGCTCCCCCGCAACAGGAGCGGGGTAGAGCATTTAAGCGGTGACCAGCCCTCCAAGCCTGGACTCTGTACTGCATGGCCACTACTAGCACCCAGGAGGGTGCTGGGTAAGCACCCATTTATATCTGTATGTGAACCATTCACCTAGCGCATTGACACTTTAGAACTGGACATTGCTTTGCATACCTTGCCTTTGCCTCTGCTTTTGCCACAGACTGCATATGGAAAAATTGGCTACCAACTGTAAGGACCTTGTGAGATGGGATATCCCCTATGCAGATTTGAGATAGTGCATCATTAGTGGGATCATTGCAGGTCTGTCAAATAGTGCACTTAGGTTCAGGCAATGAGATTTACCTGAAGTGGTTCTTCTTAATTGCTGGGGGTGTTATGTACGGGTGGTGACGTGAATCAGTGACTGGGATTTTATGGGGACAGCATTTTTGGGACGGGCACAGTACTGTTAAGTGGATATAAATTGTTTAATTAAATCTTTTGTATTTTTGCTAAAAAACGGGTTTGAGCACAAATTTTTTATATGACAATAACAAATGTTTATGAAGTCCTCATCCTATCATACAAAGCTCTACATAAGTTGTTACCTCTTTACATTTCCTTACTAATCTCCAGATACCATCCCACCCGAAAACTTTGCACTTCCCAAGAGGAGTGCTTAGTATGCCTCACCCTCTCCTTTCCGTGTGTGTGTGTGTGTGTGTGTGTGTGTGTGTGTGTGTCTTAATACCTAGTACTGGGTGTCAAATGCCGTACAGCACTGCTTTACACATTCATGGCATAAGGATGTGAAAACACAGAACACCTATAGATGTCTGCGTGCTAAGGGTCAAGCCCTGACTAATGAAGCCAGTACCCTCATATGGTTGATTTGCTTACTTGCTCATCAACCCCCCTCCCCTCATAAGCCTGAATCTCAACAGGGAATCGCATTCAATGCCTCAGCAGGCTGAATGCCAGAAGCCCCTCCAGAAGCTCATAATCCATGGAATCAAATTCTTCCGTCAAACTTGAGAACCTTTAACACATACAGGAACAGTAAAGATTGTGGGAATTACTCCAATGTTATATAGTTCTAATCCTGAACTCTAGCGCTCCTATGCAATAAACCTGGGCTTTCATGAGCATATTCCTTTTAAATTATTACGTCACATGCTCCTCCCAGGGTAACCAAGACAAAAGCAGGTTGTTTTGGCAAACGGTGCTCAGCACCGAGACCAGGCGCCCCATTGCAGCAATGTAATGCTGCGCGGGGCGCGTAAGGGTAATTTGGGGCTCCGGCGGTTGCTAGGCCCCTCTGAGTTGCGACAGAGGAGCTCACACTCACTGCTACTTCATATAAAGGCACAACTCTTTAAATTAACCTCAGGAAGCAGGCAAGTACTAATGAAACGTTTTGTCATACCGGTTTTGTGTAAATAAAGACTTTTCCTTAAAATGCTGGTGTCATATGATCTAGAGAGGTAAGTGATTACCTCTTCTTACGTTTAACGTACATATACAGCATATAGCTTTAGGTCCACCTAATATCCTGGGTGCCTCCACCACAGTGTTCTGGTATATTCTTGACAGCAAGACACCCGCTATACCCCCCTGATGATGCTGGATTGACCAGCAAAACCGGTTGGCACTATAGGGACCTCTTCCTGGCACACTAGGAAATACCTTGGATCTGACTTTAAGACCCTAAAAAGCACACCACCTAGATTACCTAAGAAGTATAAAACGGGTGTTAAATATACTCTCAGGACTTTGCTCATATGCCTATTATATCTCCATATGGATGCAATTTGGATGTGACATGCAAACTAGGAGGGATCCTAAGCTGATGTTTGGATTGATTGGTTGATTGCTTGCTTGCTTGCTTGATGAATTGATTGATTGATGCATTTGTAAATATTTCAACTTATCCTACAACTGCAATTGGGTTGAAGGAACTCTTTTGGTGCATCTACCACTCACTGCTATACTGCTTAGGCCATCCTGCAACTGTGATTGGGTTGATGGAACATTTATGGTGCATAACATTTGCCTGCTTGCAATGCATTGCATGAATCATCTTAAACTGTTCTGCTTTGTTTTTGTGCTTTCTATGTCAACTGCCTGCATTATCCTACAACTGTGATTGGGTTGATGGAACACTAACAGAAATTTCTGTGTGGTTAAATCCCACAAGCAATTACTATTAACAGCTTTCTATGCACTATTGCCACCTTCTGTCTGCACAGTTGAGCAGGATTGTCCGGAATCTGGATTAAATAATATTGACCAGTCCTTCATCCTATATAAAAATAAAATTATCTGTGTATGTTTGGAAATAGCGCCTCATAACAATCCACCTTGCTCACTGTGTGGCTCAAATATTGTGCTAAAAAAGTGTCCATTGGTTGCCCCCTTGTGTCCTTGCTGGGATGAGTTCTTTATTTTTAGAACTTTGTATGTTTTTTAATCCTTCTCTTTCCCTATGAATAAAGTTTTGATATTTTAATACATAGCTGTTTGTATATTTTATGAATTAACTTCTTGCTTGTGTATAGGCCTCAGGCCTTTTGGTCAAGTTGATCTTGCTCAGAATCTGTCCCTACAGCCCCTTCCCTGAAATCTGCATATTATTAGTATTCCTATTATTATTACTGATTTATACAGAACCAACATATAGCAGAGATAAAAATATTTTAGCTTTACATTTTATGTCAATTTTGTAAACATTTTGTTATATCTTTTCATGGAACAACACAGAAGATATGATACATTGATTCAATGTAAAGTAATCAGTCTGTAAGTTGTAGAACAGTGTAAATGTGCTGTCCCATCAAAATAACACACAGCCATTAATACCTAAACTGCTGGCAACAAAAGTGAGTACATCACTTCGTGAAGAATGTCTGCCAAATTAGACATTCTCCTTCCCCAGGGCCACGCTAGTTTTACAAGGCTCAGCTGGTTTAACAGGGCAGGGTTACACACAGATCAGACCTCACCATGGTTGACCAAAGAAACAGAGTGCACATGCTCAGAATTATATCCAGGGTTTTGTCTTTTGCAAATAGACTTAAAAGTACTGGCGGCATTGCTGCAGCGGTTAATGGTGTAAGGTGGTCTGCCTATCTGTGCTCTAAACATATGCAACACACTGCATCAAATTGGTCTGCATGGCTGTTGCTCGAGAAGGAAGTATCTTCTAAAGCTGATGCACAAGAAAGCCTGAAAACAGTTTGCTCAAGACAAGCATTGGAACTATGTTCTGTGGTCTGATGAGACCAAGATAAACCTATTTGGTTCAGATGGTGTCAAGTGTTTGTGGAGACAACCAGGTGAGGAGTGAAAATACAAATGTGTCTTGCCTACAGTCAAACATGATGGTGTGAGTGTCATGGTTTAGTACTGCATAAGTGCTGCCAGCACTGGGGAGCGTAGTTCACTGAGGGAACCATGATTGCCAACATGTACTGTGACATACGGAAGCAGAGCATGATCTTATCCCTTTGGAAACTGGGTCACACGGCAGTATTTCAATATGATAATGATGATAACGACCCTAAACACCAAGATGACCACTACCTCGCTAAAGAAACTGAGGGTAAAGGCAGCGGCGTAGCTATGAGTGGGCAAGGGGGGGACACATGTTCCCGGACGCAGCATTGTAAGAGGGCACGGCACAGTCACTCGCTGGCTGCGCGAAGTGCCCCTGCTTCTCTCCCTCCCTCTGCAGAGGAGTGTAGAAGGGTTAACAGCAGTAGAAAAAGTGGGGCACATCTGGGTATCTATAGGGGGGGGGGGGGACACCTGGATATCTAAATAGAGGATGGGGGCACATGTGGCTATCTAAAGGGGGGGGGGCACATTTGGCTATTTAAAGGGGGGCACATCTGGCTATCTGAACAAGGTAAGGGGCACTTGACTATCTAAATGGGGGAAGGGGGGCACATATCACTATCATTAGGGGGAGGAAAGGGGTACATCTGGCTATCTAAACAGCATTTGTACATTTCCACCCATGACCACGTCCACATTATGATGTGTGTCCATGCACATTTTGTCACAAAAACTGTCTTTGTCCCTGGGTGCTGAAAACCCTAGCTACGCCTCTGGGTAAAGATGCTGGATTGGCCAAGTAAGTCTGCAGACTTAAACCCTATTGAGCATGTGTGGGACATACTCAAATAGAAGGAGGAGGAGCGCAAGGTCTCTACAATCCACCAGCTTCATCATGAAGGAGTGGAAGAGGATTCCAGTGGCAAACTGTGAAGCGTTAGTGAAAGCCATGCACTTTGGCACAAATCTGACATTCCTCACTTGAGGGTGTACTCGCTTTTGTTTCCAGGGATTTAGACATTAATGGCTGTGTATTGAGTTATTTTGATGGGATAGCAAATGTACAGTTATACAAGCTGTACACTAATTTAGATTGTATCAAAATGTCATATCCTCAGTGGTGTTCCATGAAATGATAAAATATGTACAAAATGGGAGAGCCGTGCTTAATTTTATGAGATACTGTAGATTTATCTTCCACGTTTGAATCCAAGACTCCAAATCTCCCTGACAAAGCTTTCGAGTGACAGCCTAGTTGCTGTTTAGCAAAGAAAAGCCTTCTAATGTGTAGAAATAGAGGTATTTCATTCATTGATGGACATCCCTTTCTTTCTGTTTGGTGTCAAGGGAATAGAGCTACCGCTCAAGGTGTTCTGCTGGAACCTATACGTTTTTACAGACCTAAAATTTTAACTGACATTACAGTCTTCTTTCCCACCAATATTTGTCCTGCACGGATTTCACCACAATTTCAATAGGACAGCGGTGGAATGAGGGAACAGAGAGAGAACCAGAAAGGCCCTGTTGGATTCCTTCTCCATAGGTACCGTATATACTCGAATACAAGTCGACCTCTTATATAAGTCAACTCCAATATTCAACCCTCTTAAGCTGGAATTTTTTGATGCAAGTATAAGTCTACCCAGCCAAGTTAATGGCTGCACTTGGGGACCAGAAAGGGTTAACGACTGAACTGCATACAGTATTGCAGCCATTAACGCCTCCTGTCCCTTAAGGGCAGCCAATACCTCTTCCAGGCCCCCAAGTGCTGCAATTATTCACTCCCTTTTAGGCAGCCCAGTATTTCCCCCCTGCCCCTTTCCTTGTTAATTGTTGTGGCGAAGACTTTCAGACATGGTTTTTTTTTTTACATTTCCTTTCCTTCAAGGGTCACTTACCAATGGGAATGTCACTATTAGTCAACACATTACTCAGTGTGCTCAGTGTTGCCCGTGACTTGTGTATAAGTTGACCCCTATACTTTTTTGAAGTAAATCAGGACTTACATTTCTAGGCTTAATAAATACAGTAATTTTTTTTTTTATAATCTTGCTGCAGGTTTCCTTTAGGTGAAGTATGTGTTCTAGACACTAAACTTTGATTTTCCCAGTGTATAGTGCGTTTTTAAGCCATCTTTATTTATTGCTACAAGTGGAAGACAGAAAACCTTTAAGATAAACTACTTAGCTAGTTACTTTTTACCCCTGATTGGGTATGGTTTGGACTTTCAGAGATAGAGGGAACAAGGGTAACCAGGGATAGCAAGAAACTTGTATTGATTATATATGCAGTGGCAAGGAAAACAATTAATCAAATTTGGATCTCTTCTTTTCCGCCAACACTCATTTAAAGTATAAATAGGAACTTTAATGCAAAACTAAACTTCCTACTAATCAGTGGCAGAGACCCCCTTTACTACAATAAATATTCCCCATTCCTCCAATAGGCTGTGTGGCTGATACACTACCTTGTAGCCTATCATATTGCAAGTGGATGTGTTTTTAGATATGGACAGTTGGTGAGGTCCTGCTTTCTAATGCCTGCCAGCAATAGGAGGAAAAAAAATGACCTGCAGGCTCACAGGTAACTAAAATAACATGAACAAATGACACAGCAAGTATCAATCAATTCTTGATCTTCTAATTTTTTTTCTGCACTCCCCCTGCACCACTATCTTTTGGCAAGATTCCTCTTTAAATTATGTAATGTCTTTCCAACTGCCTGGACAGAAACTTCCAAAAGTATGAGACTCTCAAATAATACTTTTTGAGGTTGGGGGAAAGCTTCATGGACACGCTAGCTAAACCTATTGAAAAGCAAATTATAGGGTCACTTACCGTAGCCTAACACAATGGTATCTAGAGAGTGAACCTAAATTATCCCCTATGGTTATGAGGGAACCTAGAGGTCACTGACTACATGCTATAGGTAATGAGTGATTATGGTGGGTCTGGCTGTTTTGCATGCTCAATCCCTACATTCCAAAGCCTTTTTATAATAGGTACTATAATAGGATTGGTAGACACAACCTGATAAGTTTTTTTTTTTGTAACCTTGATTACTTGTTTTAAAGTGACCTTTTGCTTTTCTCAACCAGTTTCTTATGTCTGTGAATGATTACATTGATACACTTTATTACTTTCTTTTTAATTAAAATGTTCACAGAAAAACACATTAGCAATGTACGTATTGCTTGGCAAATTATAAAGAAGCTAAATTCTAACACTAGATTATGGGTTCGAGAAATAAAGTGAGACTGAAAAGACAAATTGGGAGAGACAGCAATAGAGAGAACAAACACGTTACCAGAACATGGACTGGTGCCAGTATGGTTTAGCTGCTCCAGTCATGTTTTCTCCAGCAAGTCTTCCACTCACTACTGCATGATCATGGTGTTCCACACGTCTTCGTCCAAGCTTAATGTCATAGAAGCATGCAGCATCCCCTGCCTATCAAATAAAAAAAATGTATTATGTTACTAATTACCACACTTCGGGCTTGATTCATGATTGGTAACGCGCTAACACAGTGCAAGTAAACTGTTACGCGTGCTAATACATTAGCACAACTTAGTGATACCCCCAGGGTGCCACTGGCACACAGCGTGTGGGGGGTATCATTAAGCTGCGCGTGTACGAGCCCATTAAGAACTATTTTATCACAAAGATGAATAACTTACCACCCATATATTATTTCTGGCCTGTAGTTCTGCATTAACCCTAAATCCTCCAAAATCTCCATCCAGTTCAAGACCTGCTGACTTTGCCAGTTCAGTGTTTGGCTCCAATCCAACTGCTGCCACAATATGATCAGTCTGAACCTATATTACACAAATATACGGTCAAAATGCAACAGGAAACAAATATATAACACTAAAAAAAATATAAAATGAAGATGTATTCAAATTTCAACTCAACAAGAATGAAAAGAAATACCCATAATACACCACATCATGACAGAACCACTGGTTTAAGCACACCCCAATGTTATTCATTTTACAGCGACATATAAGTTAGTTTGCAAACAAATGTTTCAGGGTGTGGCCTTCAACAGTGCAAAATATTGATTGGGATATTGATCTATGACAGGGAAGTAAAACCAGTCCTTCGAGGGCTGAGGTCCTCATACATTTTTGACACAGCTCAAATTAATTGATGGGTGTGAATCAGGAAAGGTGTGGTCCATCAGGTAGAACACATTGCTCTCTTACTCAGTCCATCCTAAACACTGGCATGGATCTGGCCCTCCAAGCCTGGAGTTTGACACCTGTGGTCTATAAGCTGGGCTTGTAAAAAAAAAAAAAAGTGTATTCTAGGATATCTCATATGTAGAAATAAAACTTGTAAATATTTTATATTTTATGAAGGGAAAGTTGTACTTTACAGTACTTTCTCACATTGGGTGTCTTGGGCTCCTTTAGGCCCAATAAAAATAAATACTGCATATTCCGGCATATAAAACGACTGGGCATATAAGATGACCCCCTAACTTTTCCAGTTAAAATACAAAGTTTGGGATATACTCGGCATATAAAAGACTACCCCTCTTCAAAACATGCCACCTGGCCCACCCCTGTATACACCCTTTTGTACCGCACATCAAAATTATACAAATCACATATTACTGGGTGCTGCAGTCATCCAGTGAAGGGGGAAAAGAGATCAGGCTGTGTTTTTTAAGAACTGGTTGTCAGGTGCGGGGTTGTCAGTGTTTGTGCCAGACAGCTTACCAGGTGCAGCAGCATTGGCGGAAAGGTCCGCTCTTGTCCTGGGTCCCCCTATGTCTGCCACTGTCCCCCTGTATCATCCATGTCCCCTGTGTATGAAAAATCAGTTTCAATTGAAAGCTACACTACGATAGCATCTTGCGAGCAGCTGCTCACGTGGGTAACAGGGCATCTTCCTGGTTCCGGGTCACCTGACTGGTGACATGTGCGTAGGAAATGGAACACACTGAATTGTGGAGCGCACATCCAGTCAGGTGACCCAGAACCAGGAAGCTGCCCTGTTACCCATGCGAGCGGCTGCTTGCAAGATGCTATCGTATTGCAGCTTTGAATTGAAATGGATTTTTCAAACACAGGTGACATGGATGATGCAGGGGGACAGTGGTGGACATAGGGGGACCCAGGACACGAGCGGACCTTTCCGCTAAGGCTGCTGCACCTGGTAAGCTCTGCCTGGCACAAATACCGACACCCCGCACCTGATGTATAAGAGGACTGCCCACTTTGCAAAAGATCTTCAGGGTTTAAAAAGTTGTCTTATACGCTGGAATACATGGTAAATAAAAATGCTGGTGGTTCTGGTTCTCTATAACTTAGTTACATAGGGTCTGATGGACGGACTTAAATTTTACCTCAAGTTCAACCTCAAAAACGCTATGATTGGATCGAGGTATTATCTTTCAAGGTGCCTTTCAAGTTATGAAAGCATTTAAACTTTTTTAAGTACAAGTATGTAATGATTTATGCTTTAAGAATTTACCTTTTAATAAACCAGTATCTAAATAATATTGCCCAGGGCCTGAAATCTAGACTAGTAGTTAGGGTTAGTTATGTCCTCCAAACACAAACCAATAAGAAATATGTTTTATTTGAGAGGCAATGTAATTTTTATGGAACAGGGGTAGTGCAATTTAATTTGGTGAAAAAAGGTTTGTGGGATATGAATTATGTATTGGTGAGAGGTATAGGTTTGGACAGAACTTTAACCTGTAGGTGTCATATTTAACACACAAATGTCCTAGCCCACCTTAACTGGCAAGGGCTTGAACCCACTAATAAACTTGACTTTAAAGAGTGTACACAGCCAGAGTGCACTGTTCTGCCAAGCTAGAGTACATTGACCCATAAAGAAGAGAATGTATCTACAGCAATAAACATGTCATCGGTTGAGCTTTTGAGAAATATTAAGGAGGTCAGATTACCACCCGACGTGCCCAAAATATGGAGTAAAGGTAATAAAGGGATCTAATACTGTCACATATTGCACATACATTTTAAATAGATGTCAGAATGATCTATTCTTTTGATTAGATTTCAGAATGGTTTGGACTGGACTGGACTGGAAATAGATCAAAATTACGATTTGGTGGCCATGTTGGGGCATCGATCGGCAGATTCGATCACAGTGATTGTTATCTGCTGGGGGAAATCGTACAGCGTATGAGCATCTAACCATCTAATTATACATTAGAATGATATATTTATATGTAGAAAATGGTCTGAGGAGTGAGTTAATCTCCATGTGCCTTCATGCTGCTAAAAAGTGTGCGGTCCAGTGCTGGAAGGCATTAAAAAGACTGGAGGGCATTCACTAGGTACCACAGGGTATTTCAAATTTGTGTGACAGTGTGTGCAAAATTTGTGCAGAGCTGTCGGGGCCTTTGATGTGAGCATGTATATTGATGTAAATTGGCGTGAAAACTCCATTTTACATGTTGTCACTCGCCACCCACAATGAATATGGCATTGTGTGTGGTGGGCGGTGGCTACATACAAAATGGAGTTTTTACACTGTGGGTATATTGTGGGCAACTTTTGATTAGATTGGGGCAAATGGTAGCTGCATTGTGTGATCAAATGGAAGCTGTGGGCAGGAGTCATCATATTTTCTGCTTCCCACGTTCACTGCCATCTTCCTCCATTTGTCCATGAAAGGCCTCATAAGGGAGCTTGAGTTGGCCAAGTCACATACTACTGCACATGTGCTGTCCTGCTGGTGCACCTCCTTGGTCACATTGTTACTCCCGTGGTGGTGAGTGTTGTGCACTGCATTAATACTTGTAGCAGCAAATGGAATCAAGAAGATGCACCGATGGGCCACCCAGCCACTGGCGCATGTGCAGTAGTTTGCTACTTGGCTGAATCACCCGCAGTAAAAAGGCCTTTTATAGACAAAAGGGGACAAAAGGGAGACAGCAGTAAGCAAGGGATGCAGAAAGCATGAGGACTCCAGCCCACACATGCTTAGCCTCAATTTCAAAATGTCAGTTCACCTCAAATATTTTATATGTGCAATAAAGGTGGCAACGCAGAAAATAATACTCAATACAAAAAGCAGAGGTGTTGCAAGAATGCTTTTTTTGATGCTCAGCTATACGTTTTCCTACCACGCATATGAAGTGGTAATGTTGGTCAGTACACGGTGCGCACTACCAGCAGTTTGTTAGTGAAAGATGTTCTGGTATAACGCACAGTGTACTGACCAACATATGATGCCGTTATTGGGTATATATATATATATATATATATATATATATATATATATATATATATATATATATATATATATATATATATATATATACACGTGGAAGGCAAACATATAGCTGAGCGTGGTTCATTTTTTTCACTGTAACCTGCTGTTCACTTGCTCTCTGAGGGGATCTGCCTGCTGTCCCTGGACCCGTTCTCTTTATCACAGAGAAGTCTGCTTTCTGCTATTTGCTGTGTGTGTGCCAGAGGACGTTTCATCACATTTCAAGGTACCATTTAGTTACTCAGGTTTTTAGGAAAAAAAGTGCTATTTATATATTTTGTGTCACTCAGCTATGAGTTTTTCTTCCATGTATATGCGCAATACTGTACTCATGTAGGTTAGTACACTGACTTATACCAGAATATTCTTTTAGGAAAAAAATCCTGGTGCAACACACTGTGTACTGTGGCATGATGGTATAGTGATTAGCGCTGTCGCCTTGTAGCTCTGAGTCCACGGTTCGAATGCTAGCCAGTGCACTATCTGCATGGAGTTTGTATGTTCTTCCCGTGTCTGCGTGCATTTCCTATCCGGTTTCCTACCACATCCCAAAAACATACAGATAAGTTAATTGGCTTCCCCCTAAATTGGCCCTAGACAACGATACACACACAATGCGATTCATACAAAGACATAGGACTATAGTAGGGATTAGATTGTGAGACCCAAGGGACAGTTAAAAGACAAGACAATATACCCTATACAGCAATGCGTAAGATGTTGACGCTATGTAAATAATAAATAGTATTAATAATACTGACCAACGTGGCAACTGTTTTGCACATATAACTGGACAAAAAAAAAAACATATCTGAGCAACAAATTTAACAGCCAGATTTACTATAGGATGATGGTCCCTAATTCGAACACCAGCACTAATCCCTCGATTGGTCCGGCGGCCTAGTTCTCCAAGAGCCCAAACTCTTTTCTTCAGCATCAACTACAGTGGTGTGAAAAACTATTTGCCCCCTTCCTGATTTCTTATTCTTTTGCATGTTTGTCACACTTAAATGTTTCTGCTCATCAAAAACCGTTAGCTATTAGTCAAAGATAACATAATTGAACACAAAATGCAGTTTTAAATGATGGTTTTTATTATTTAGTGATAAAAAAAAACTCCAAACCTACATGGCCCTGTGTGAAAAAGAAATTGCCCCCTGAACCTAATAACTGGTTGGGCCACCCTTAGCAGCAATAACTGCAATCAAGCATTTGCGATAACTTGCAACGAGTCTTTTACAGCGCTCTGGAGGAATTTTGGCCCACTCACCTTTGCAGAATTGTTGTAGTTCAGCTTTATTTGAGGGTTTTCTAGCATGAACCGCCTTTTTAAGGTCATGCCACAACATCTCAATAGGATTCAGGTCAGGACTTTGACTAGACCTCTCCATAGTCTTCATTTTGTTTTTCTTCAGCCATTCAGAGGTGAATTTGCTGGTGTGTTTTGGGTCATTGTCCTGCTGCAGCACCCAGGATCGCTTCAGCTTGAGTTGACGAACAGATGGCCGGACATTCTCCTTCAGGATTTTTTGGCAGACAGTAGAATTCATGGTTCCATCTATCACAGCATGCCTTCCAGGTCCTGAAGCAGCAAAACAACCCCAGACCATCACACTACCACCACCATATTTTACTGTTGCTATGATGTTCTTCTGCTGAAATGCTGTGTTACTTCTACGCCAGATGTAACGGGACACGCACCTCCCAAAAAGTTCAACTTTTGTCTCGTCGGTCCACAAGGTATTTTCCCAAAAGTCTTGGCAATCATTGAGATGTTTTTTTTAGCAAAATTGAGACGAGCCTTAATGTGCTTTTTGCTTAAAAGTGGTTTGCGCCTTGGATATCTTCCATGCAGGCCGTTTTTGCCCAGTCTCTTTCTTATGGTGGAGTCGTGAACACTGACCTTAACCACTTAACGACCGCCTAACGCCGATAGGCGTCGGCGGGTCGTTAGTGGTATAGCATGGAAACGGCCGCTCGATCGAGCGGCCTTTCCATGCTAGTTCACGGAGACTGCCTCCGTGAACAGTGTGCGAGCCGCCGATCGCGGCTCGCACGCATAATGTAAACATGCGGGGAAGAATTCCCCGCTGTTTAAATCACACGGCGCTGCTGCGCAGCAGCGCCGTGACGTAGATCGGCGATCCCCAGCCTCTGATTGGCCGGGGATCGCCGCATTCTGATTCGCCGGCATTGACTCTAGGCGGCGCAGGTCGGATCTCCGTCCTGCGCTGCCCATAGGAGGAAGGGGAGGGACGGAAGGGGACGGAGGAGGAAATTCGCTGCGGAGGGGGGCTTTGAGGAGCCCCCCCCCGCCAAACGAACAGAGCCGGCGGCGATCAGACCCCCCCCAGCAGGACATCCCCCTGATGGGGAAAAAAGGGGGTAAGTCTGATCGCCCAGCCTCCTTGCTGATCTGTGCTGTGGGCTGTAGAGCCCACGCTGCACAGATCAGCGAAATCACCCCTGGTCCTTAAGTGGTTAATTGAGGCAAGTGAGGCCTGCAGTTCTTTAGATGCTGTCCTGGGGTCTTTTGTGGCCTCTCGGATGAGTTTTCTCTGCGCTCTTGGGGTAATTTTGGTCGGCCGGCCACTCCTGGGAAGGTTCATCACTGTTTCATGTTTTTGCCATTTGTGGATAATGGCTCTCACTGTGGTTTGCTGGAGTCCCAAAGCTTTATAAATGGCTTTATAACCTTTACCAGACTGATAGATTTCAATTAAAGTACTTTTGTTCTCATTTGTTCCTGAATTTCTTTGGATCTTGGCATGATGTCTAGCTTTTGAGGTGCTTTTGGTCTACTTCTCTGTGTCAGATAGCTCCTATTTAAGTGATTTCTTGATTGAAACAGGTGTGGCAGTAATCAGGCCTGGGGGTGACTACAGAAATTGAACTCAGGTGTAATAAACCACATTTAAGTTATTTTTTAAGAAGGGGGGCAATCACTTTTTCACACAGGGCCATGTAGATTTGGAGTTTTTTTTCTCACTAAATAATAAAAACCATCATTTAACCACCCTGGCGTTCTATTAAGATCGCCAGGGCAGCTGCATGAGGGTTTTTTTAAATAAAAAAAAAACTATTTCATGCAGCCAACTGAAAGTTGGCTGCATGAAAGCCCACTAGATGGCGCTCCGGAGGCGTTCTTCTGATCGCCTCCGGCGCCCAGAATAAACAAGGAAGGCCGCAATGAGCGGCCTTCCTTGTTTTGCTTAGATCGTCGCCATAGCGACGAGCGGAGTGACGTCATGGACGTCAGCCGACGTCCTGACGTCTGCCGCCTCCGATCCAGCCCTTAGCGCTGGCCGGAACTATTTGTTCCGGCTGCGCAGGGCTCAGGCGGCTGGGGGGACCCTCTTTCGCCGCTGCTCGCGGCGGATCGCCGCAGAGCGGCGGCGATCGGGCAGCACACGCGGCTGGCAAAGTGCCGGCTGCGTGTGCTGCTCTTTATTTGATCAAAATCGGCCCAGCAGGGCCTGAGCGGCACCCTCTGGCGGTAATGGACGAGCTGAGCTCGTCCATACCGCTAAGGTGGTTAAAACTGCATTTTGTGTTCAATTAGGTTGACTAATAGTTAACGGTTTTTGATGAGCAGAAACATTTAAGTGTGACAAACATGCAAAAGAATAAGAAATCAGGAAGGGGGCAAATAGTTTTTCACACCACTGTATTCATCCACTTATTTAAGATCCCTAAGTCCTGCTGCCTTTCTGTTGAAGCAAGTGGCACTAGCAGGATTTTAGAAAATCTGATATTGGGGGGGGGGGGGGGGGGGGTCCTTGCCATGAGTTTATCTTCCAGTTCCATGAAAGCATTTTTAGGACCTTTAGGGACCCCCCCCCCACCTGGGTGCCCCCTTCCATGTCCCCTGCTAGTTCTTTTAAAATCAATCCATCAGCGAGCGGCGAACTCACGTCTGTGTTCCACCGCTCGCCGCGGCACTTCCTGAAATGCCGCCCACTGAAGAACAGAGGGCAGCATTGCAGGAAGTGAAGCGGCAAGCGTTAGAATGCAAGGAAATGGATGAGTTCCCGCTCACTGATTGATTTTAAAAGAAACTAGCTACTGGGGGGGAGGGGGGGGGGGCTAGGGGTAGGGAGGGGGGGTAGGGAAGGGGGGAACTCAGGTGAGGGAGGGGGGGGGGGGTCTGACCCCCTCCCCACCACTATGCCTGCTGCCCCCCTTTCTGGCTGCTACCCCCTCCAGCATGTCGGCCCCCTCCTCATCCACAGACAGGGCTGGGACACTGGAAACTGATTAGTTTCTGTGTCCAAAGTGGTGTGTGTAGAGGGAGATCCGTTTTTGCAGTAGTTTTCACTACCCCTGCGTGTATCCAGGGTCTGTGAAACCCCGGCAAATCCGGACCCTTCGTTCAGTTTTTAAAAGCGGATCTCCTGGATCGCCCACAGATCCGTTTTTGAAGTGGGTGAAGATGCCCGCTATTTTTATCATTTGTATCCGTGGCTCCGGTTTTCGTCCGGGCCCAAAAACAGAGCCATGGATACATTTTTAAAACAAATGTGAACCGAGCGTAATAAAGAGATTGTTGATAAGTCTGGTTAAATTACGATTGTTATTTTTGTTCCTTATTGTTATCTGTGCTGCTTTATTGCATTCGGTTGCTTTGGTGACACTGCACCCCCAACCTTCTGTTAATATTGAAACTATTCTAGCAGATTGCTGGGAGGTGAGCTTTTTTGTTGTTGAAATTAGGACTTTCACTTTAGAATAAATCCCATTACTTCTAATACCTTGGCATGGGTGAGGTTTACAAGCGTCTTCGCTGAGGTTTGTGGCAGGAACAAGGCATAAGCCTTTTGCTGAAGCATGTTCAGTAGTTCTACAACAGTGTGGTACACATACAATGGAGTTTTGAATCAGGATGATACCATTTATTGGCTAACTTAGAAATGGATAAACAGTGAGCTTTCGGCTTATAAAAAGCCTTCGTCGGACTTGTTCCTGACAAATACTGAAAAACACAGCTTATATACACTGACATACAGAGGAGAAACATTCTTTAGCAAACAAATGTAATTAGATGCCTCAACTGTTACTGAGGAGGCTTTCCCAGGCATCCTGGCTAAATTGATAAGATCAACAGTTCCCTCAACATGACATAAAGCAGACTCTGGAGATGGGGAGACATCGTAAATTCCGAATTCAAATTGTAACTGGGCTGGTTACACGCACCATTAATTCTAAGCTTAAGATAATTTAGCCAGGATGCCTGGGAAAGCCTCCTCAGTAACATTTGAGGCATCTAATTACATTTATGTTTGCTAAAGAATGTTTCTCCTCTGTATGTCAGTGTATATAAGCTGTGCTTTTCAGTATTTGTCAGGAACCAGTCCGACGAAGGCTTTTTATAAGCCGAAAGCTCACTGTTTATCCATTTCTAAGTTAGCCATTAAATGGTATCATCCTGATTCAAAACTTGCTTTTACTCATGGCTAACACGGTACAACACTCTACTGCTTTTATTACACATACAATATGATGAATAGCTATAGATGAGGGGTAAAACAAGAAAGGCCATTTCAGAAGCCATTTACCACTTAATTACCTTCCGTCCATCCTTCAGGCAAATATGAAGCTTTCCATCCTGACAGCTTACAGACTTAACAACAGCATCAGATATTACATTAACTCCTTCTGTAAAAATTAAAGAAGAATACAGGGTTACACTTACTGGTATTTCTATTTTTACAAGTCTTCTGTAAAAAGATGGATTGAGACAGAATGCACTTCACCTTATATTAAGAGAAATAAAAGTGAGACGACATAAAATGTTCATGGAGGAGTGGAAGTTGTCTTATCTTACACATTAAAGGACAACTGAAGTAAGAAGGCTATGGAGGCTGCCATATTTTCTTTTCTTTTAAATAAGTCCAGTTGCCTGACAGCCCTGCTGATCTATCTGGCTGCAGTAGTGTTTGAATAACACCAGAAACAAGATGCAGCTAATCTTGTCAGATCTGACAATCATCTAATCTGCATATGCTTGTTCAGGGTCTATGGCCAAAAGTATTATAGGTAGAGGATCAGCCAGGCAACTGGTATTGCTTAAAAGGAAATAACATGCAGCCTCCATATTCCTCTAGCTACAGTTGTCCTTTAAGGGCGGTAGGTGAAGTTTCAGCCAGTCAAGAGGGTAATCTAAGCAGGTGGACTAAACCAGTGCCCCTTGAGCAATTCACATATATATGCCTCCACATGTTTTACAATAGAGCATGACCTGAACACCACATCAGCATTGATGCTTGAGGAACCTCATAGAGGTAAGAGGAGGAAAAACAAAACTGTGAATCAGGAGCTAAGTGCAGCAGTATATAAGTAGCAAATATTAGGTGAGTAAGTCGATTTGATACGACTCACATTAGATGGTTGTCCAATAGCAACGCAATTCGGTGCTCGTTGAGCAAACCCATTTCCTCTGAGGTATTTTGATCTTCCACTTGCACTATGATCTGCACATTGGTGTGGATGATGGTGAGCAAGTCATGGGTCTGGAGATTGAATTACACATTACCATGCCTAATTCAAACAGATCAGGTAGGCTTTTTTTTACGAGGCAGGGAACAAATAATGTGAGAAAATCTGCAATATCTTACACCAGTGGCAGTCCAAAGGCCTTCCTATGCTACTGCTAGCAGTTGACATGGAGAAGGCCTTCGATTGGCTCAGTTGGAACTTCCTCTACGCAGTATTAGAAAATGTGGGCTTTAATGGGCACTTTTTGATAATTCAAAAAAACCTCAACTCTAATCCCTCTGCTACAATTTTAACAGCAGGCTGTGAATCGAAGAGCCTCAAAATAGAAAGAGGAACTAGGCAAGTTTGCCCTTTATCACCTGCCCTCTATTTTTTTATATTAAAGGTCTACACAGTGTAGTGTAGTGCATTCGCCGGCAATCTCTTATTGACAATATAAAACCTCACAACTCCCTACCAATATTGTTCCAACACTTTTTGATCTGGCTTCTGGTCTGAGAACTAATCCAGATAAGACGGAGGACTTCCTCTTACACTTCAGTCCCACTGAAAAGGCAACACTTCAGAGTAACTTTACATTCATATGGCAGGATATGACATTAAAATACTTTAGTCTAGTAATAATCTCCTTTATAATCAACACTATACTCCCCTATTTATGCAACTTAAAGCAAAAATGCTCTCATGGGGGAAATTTATATATCCTGCTTGGGCAGAATCACCTCAACGAAGATGATTACACTTTACAGACTTTTGTATCGCTTTAAAAACATACCCATTGCCATCCCAAGAAACCATTCAGAGGCATTTCAGAAAGATCTCCTTCGATATGTCTGGAGGAATAAGAGACCCTATATAAAAACTTCCATTCTCTATAGGCATAAATTAGAAGGTGGTCTTGGAATTCATAACCTATTGAAATCCTATGAAGCTGCAAGCATAGCTCAAATCCTGAGCATTTCTTTCAAATCACACTCACGCTTTTCCACATTAGGTGGGAATGTCCGCAAGCATCCACAGCATGTGGACCTCACCATTCCCTGTCCACACTCTACTTAACGCCAGGATTGATAGCTTGACAAAAGTAGAGAACTCGCCATTCATAAAAATCTCCACAGCGTGCAGAATCCAAATGGCACAGTCTTGGCTCTCCCAAGATATTAACTGGTATAAAATCCTCCAACATATTACGAATACATGCATGAATGAATACCTTATGGGCCTTGCCAAAGATGAAACCAAATTTTGAATCTCAAAATCTGGGAAATACTTGGTTAAAATCCAAGTTTGGCACAAACATAGTCCTATCTCATTAAAGAGGAGAAGAAAATAAACACATATATCAGTAGCTAAAGATTGGCTGTACTTACATTACATATGCATTTCACTGTCCACGTTTGGATTTCACAGAATTTTTATATAGTATATGCAGAGAATGATGCTCCTGACAGCCCATGGCAGGTTCCATGTTTGTGAAGCCAAATGTGTCGTCATGTCCTGCCTGCTTCCTGATCACAGAGGAGCTCGTACAGAATAACACAGTGTGCAGTGAATATTAATGAGCCATGTGGCTAGGAACAATAGCGGGCTCCTGCAGTGTACTCTGCCCGGAGATTTATCTGTGCTGTGGCTGGACTGAGTTAGAAGCTGCTGAAACTTGATCCCGTCTTCTCCTTAGCAGCCGAGGGGAGGGCCCCAGAATGCTTTGCAGTATGGAATGCGGCTTGCGTCCTCCTTAGGAGCTTAGCTTGGCTGATAAGCACACATCAAATGTAAGAGAGATTTTTATCTTTAGTAATGCCTTTTTGGCTTCTGTCTAAACTGTTTAACACAGGAGAATAGAGGTTTAAATTAGCTTCTGCAGCCTGACAGTTACTCTTTAAGGACTTCCATTGGCTCTAAGTAGAATAACTGCTGTCATATTTCTCACAAAAGAATAGCCTAATTCCCTTTGGTTCCATGGCTGACTTGATTCCACATTCCATATGTCAAGCCTGACACCACTAAACCACATTAGTCACGTCTTGTTTTTGTTTCTATCTCTATGTTAAAATCTGTTATCTTACTCTCTTCTCCTCAGCTCCACCTTCTAAGGTTGACTTTATTATAGTTCACCATTACTTTTCACTCACACTCTAAGAAGGAAACGAAGTAAAGAATATTTACAGCCAATTTATGTACAATCGCCATAGTCTGTCATTTTGCATATTCTTTTGTTAATGTGTCATGTTACATAATTCATGCATCTAAGAACATGTTCACGGTATATGTTATGCTGCTTGACTGAACTGGGAAGTTATGGATTATGCCAGGATGAGACTCAGGTTTATTCAGGATGTTCTAGCTGCTAACAGCTGACTTTCCTTTGATCTTTAGCAGAGAGCAGAGTGTCCAGACCTCCCGTGGATTCGTAGCCTGCTTGGCTGCACCTAGGCATCCTTTGGTTAATTAACATCTCCATGAGATCAGCTAAGTGTCACCTGGTTCCCAGAGCCAAAAGGGAAATTGTGCCTTCCACAGGGAATATGTCCAAGCTAATTAACACCTTCCCCCCAGGCTGTTATTTCAGCTAAGACAGATTTCCCAGCTGTTCCTAGGCATAGGGATACTACACGTCAAATCTTGGTTCTATTGATCTGAGGCGCAATCGATGCATGAATCGAGTGCGATCGTTCTTTTCTTCACGGGCGGTTCCAGGACGCGCCTGCGTCCCCGCAATCGTTCGTGACATTGTCCTCCTCCACCACCTGGATCTTCTGCTATGAGTCCAGGTACTTGAGCCAGTCAGGCGTAGTGCGCATGCACACACTCCGCCGCCAGGAGCATACTACACCTGTGCAGCACTATTGCGCAGGTGCAGAATGTTCCTGGCTGTGGGAGCGGCATGCGGCTGGACAGCGCTGACTGGCTGAATTACCGGGACTCATAGCAGAAGATCCGGGTGGTGGAGGACAGAGAGGGACTGATTAGCCTGAAGGGGGCTGGAGGAAGACCCAGGTATGTATAAAACTTTACTTTTCATCCGTCTCAGTTACCCTTTAATTTGTAGTCACCAAACCAAATTTTAATAACGTATCAAATTATTTGATTTCATGAGCAAAGGGAGTGCATACATTTGCATAAATCAGCATCAATGCAGAATTATTTCCATCTCGTTGACCATCTCTATTAGTGACACAGCTACACATCAGGATTTATTCTTACAGCATAGATGTTATTTAGTATATATAAGAGATTCCTGTGTACACATCATATATACATTCACAATCAGATATGTATATCTGACCTTAAAAATACGAGGACTGCTTTATTGAAGCAGCACAAGTAACTCATTTTGATTGGTTTATTTCATTTTTGTGGACTAAGCACAGCTATTACTGTATTTATACTGTATATATACATTATTTTTAATGACTATTATCTGAGAAATAGAACATTTTATCATATTTTCTATTTTAATTACAGTTACAAATTCATTAGGAGTCGGAGTCGGTGCATTTTTTCCCGACTCCGACTCCAGGCACCCAAAATTGCCCGACTCCACGACTCCGACTCCACAGCTCTGCGTATAACAATACCAAATAAACAATATAACAGTTATTACAAGACAATAGTGGATTACCGCTAATGCAGTAAACAATCAACCACAGATTTTTGCACAGGGGTGGGAGCTATGCACACACATTATACAGCATTGAGAGACAAAAGGGGGAAGAAACCCCTGGCCAAAAGGCCTTACAGTCGAAAGGTTTAAGGTATAAAACAGTGGGTAAGGGAAAGCTGTGTATGAGATGGTAGAAATGGTCAATGGCCGAAGTGTCCTAAGTAGGAGAGTATGCTTGCCTCAAGCAAACCTTCTGCACGACATTATGTTGGCCTGTATAACCTGCCACCCTCCTTCAAATGGTCCAGAGAGTCAACAACAAAGTATAAGGAGGCTCTCAACAGACCAGAGGTAATACAGCTGCTTCTAGACCAGGCTTTCTCAACCAGGGTTCCTTGAGGACTCTGCAGGGGTTCCTTGGCATTTTACCCCATCGTGAGGGGAGTATAATAGAGCACACTATAATAGGTGGTACTGTAACAAGAAGCACTAAATTGGGGGTCAGGAGACAGTATAATGAGTGTCAGTGTAATAGGAGATAGTGAAATTAGCAGCCTAACCTATTTAAAGACCATGCCTCCGGAAAAATAAATGTAGGCGTTCGAGACCAAAAAATTGTTTGCAGGGGTTCCTTGAGATCCAAAAGTTATTTACAGGGTTCCTCCAAGGTAAAAAGGTTGAGAAAGGCTGTTCTAGACTATCAAACTTGTTCCTACAACCCTAACCAACTAGGGGTGCAACAAGCAGCAAAGGACCATAACCAAATATTACACACCATTGCAGAAATGGCTGAAATAAGAAGGACCATCCAAAAGAGACCATCAAAGAAAAACAGTAATAAATGGTTTGACAGTGATTGCAGGTCATAGGGAAACAACGTACGTGCAATTTGAAACAAAAAACACAGGTATCCAAATAACGTTTGAGGGCGGCACAGAATTGAGGGCGGCACATGATACCATCCAACGCCAATATAAAGTGACCCTTAAAAAGAAAAAAAACCACATCGAAAGTTGACTCCAACAGCTTGAAGAATCTCTGCAAGGCAACTCCTTTTGGAAGACCTGGACACAAATTGGCAAAAAATCCAAACAAAATAACCAACAAATCCAAAATGGCCAAGCCTGGCTAAAATACTTCAAAGACTTATACAGAGATATTCTTATAAACAATCTCAGCCCAAAACAAGCACAATAATCAACACATTAAAGAACATGGAGGAGAAGGTGAAAGTTTTTCAAAACCCACTCGATACACCTTTCACATTGGAGGAAATAAAAGAGAGGATAAAACTCATGCAAAGCAAAAAAAAAAAAGCTAGCGGCACAGACGGAATCCTATCAGAAATGATCATATCTGGCTCCCCAGAAATCCATGCAGCAGTATGGAAACTATTCAATCTGGCCCTGTACTATGGTCACTTTCCTGAAGTCTAGAATGAAGGGCTCATAACTCCCATTTACAAGAGTGGAGATCGCTATGACCCAGCCAATTACAGAGGCATGTGTGTGAGCAGCACACTGGGAAAACTGTTCAACAGCATCCTGAATAAGAGAATCTTCACCTTTCTCACCCAGCACAATGTTTTCAGTAAAAGTCAACCAGGATTTGTACCGAACAATCACACCACAGACCACATCTACACCCTGCACCCCCCTATCAAGCACCATGTACATCGACAAAGGAAGGGAAAAACATTTGCCTGCTTTGTGGACTTTAAAAAGGCTTTTGACTCAGTGTGGCACCTAGGTTTGTTCCTGAGTATCCTAGAGAGCGGAATAGGAGGGAACACATACAATGTCATCAAGAGCTCATACACTGGGAACAAGTGCAGCGTGAAAGTGAATGGGACACCTTTCTTCCCCCAGGGCTGGGGGGTAAGACAGGGCTGCAGTCCAACACTTTTCAACATATATATATATATATATATATATATATATATTATATATATATATATATCTCAATAAAATGGCCTCTGTCCTAGAGGCCTCTCCAGCACCGGGACTCGCACTACATGACACAACAGTGAAGTTCTTACTGTATGCAGATGACCTCCTATTGCTGTCGCCAACTAAAGAAGGTCTACAAGACAGCCTGAAAATCCTGGAGAAATTTAGCACAACATTGGCACTCCCTATTAATCTAAAGAAAACCAAAACCATGGTGTTCCAGAGGAAAAACAGGTCAGCCCAGAGCCCATCCTTTATACTCAATGACTGTGAAATTAGCAGAACTGATAAATATACCTATCTTGGTCTGGAAACCAACCAATCAGGAAGCCTCAAGTCAGCTATGGAGGCCCTAAAAGCCAAAGCATGCTGAACATTCTATGCCATCAGGAAAGAACTGTACCACCTCAAAACACCAGTAAAGGTCTGGATTAAAGTAATTGACAGTGTCGTCACGCAATCCTACTGTATGGAAGTGAAGTATGGGGCCCCACCACCTACCCAGACCAATCAAAATGTGAATCCAGCCCAACAGAAATATTCCACCTGGAGTTCTGCAAACACCTTCTCAATGTCCATTGGAGTACCTCAAATAATGCCTGCCGAGCTAAGCTAGGTAGATTCCCATTACTGCTTGAGATACAGAAGATAGTGTTGTCCTTCTGGGCCCAACTACAGAGCAGCAGCCCTGACTCACCCCACTACAAAGCCATGCTGCACAATGAAGACCAAGAAAAGCCATGTGCACTGAAAGTAGTGGTCAGCTATATACTGCAACCCCCGATCCACAGGTCATAACAAGAGTCCAGATAAAACACACCACAACCAACAGCAAAAAGAGGACTATGTGGAAAAATGAAGGAGTGAAATAAAACAGTCACAAAAGCTAACCATATACCAGTCTCTACAAAGAAAATATAAAATGGCCCCATACCTGGAAAAGCTCCAAAACACCCAAGAGAGGAAAATCCTGAGTGTCTACAGATTGAGTGCTCACAACCTCGAAATAGAGTCTGGGAGACACAGACAGACATACAAACCCAGGGAGGAGAGACTATGCCAACACTGGGAGCTGAAAACCCTTGAGGATGAAAGCCACTTCCTGCTGCACTGCCCCAAATATACTGCAACCAGGGAAACTTACTTTAAGAAATTGTTGGAACTATTCCCAGATGATCCAGTGTGGAGGATTCCGCCCTACGCGCTCACAGACTCCCATCCACTTCAGTCGAACCCCCCACACTGGATCATCTCATTTATTAAAGTAAGCATCTCTCGGGCAATTTAGGAGCCTTTAACTTTGCACCTTATGATTGTCTATGTATATGCACTGATGAACTCATTCACATTAATTTTAAATAAATATATTGTATTTTAGGTTGTGGGCACTGGTGGTGGGGGGTGGGCTGCGGCGCATATCCCAGTTTTTCTGGGTGTGGGGCGCAGCCCACGGTCCCACCTCTTATGCACTTTTTTGTAATTTTGACTATTTGTTTGGTGGCTATTAGTAGCCCATTCACTCTTGTACGGCTGCTTACTGCTGGTTTGATGTCAGTTTACGGTTTATATTGTACAAATACCTGTATGTAAATTTAGTGATTCCCTTATTGTAGGAATTATGGTTTTTTTTTATGCTTTTTAATGTTTTAAATATGTGATTTGGTTGTTAATAAATAAAATGTATACATTTGAATACATACAATTTTTGAATTTAATTTATTTGGTTAATTAGCCAGAATCATTTCATAGGGGGCCCTTTTTTCTATGCATTTATGTTAATAAAGCCATATTTGGTTTGATTTGATTTTTCAGATTGCAAACAAGAGAAAGTGTGGGCGAGTGGAAGATGTGTTGAGGGAGAATGTTCCAGAGGAGGGGAGAGGATCGAGAAAAGTCTTGTAAGCGGGAATGAGAAGAGGTGACCAGAGAGGAAGACAGGAGAATATGGTTAGGCGAGTGGAGATTACGTGTAGGATGGAATCTGGAAAGAAGTTTATTTAGATAGGAAGAAGCAAGGTTGTGGAGGGCTTTTTAGGTGAGGGTAAGGATTTTAACTACTTTCTGCATGCCGTGCAGTATATTTACGGCCCTGCAAAATTGACAGGATGCACCGGGGCCATGAATACAAGTCTGCAGCGGCGTGCAGCCGACACTCGCTCCCGTTCGCCCGCACGCGTGCACCACCGTTACTGTCGCTTAAAGGGAAAGTTAATGAATGGGAGACGCCGGCATTCATTGCATCTTCCTGTTACACTGCTACGGATTACTTCTGATTCATGTGCTTACGTATGTGAATCGGAAATAATGGCTGAGGACATCTTGTGGCCAAAATTATTATTTTTTTTTAATATAAATCCCCCCACTGATTTTTATAATTAACTATTTCCCTCCCATAGTACCCAAACTTTATATATATATATATATATATATATATATATATATATATATATATATATATATATATATATATATATATATATATATACATATACACACATACCCTTGGTACTGAACTTTTTTAAAATGTATGTCAAGACGGTATATTACTATTCATTTTTAATTTATGGACTTGTAATTAGTGATGGACGCACAACTGAAAAAATGCACCTTTATTTCCAAATAAAATATTGGCGCCATACATTGTACTAGGGAAATTTTTTAAACGTTGCAATAACCGGGACAAACTGGCAAATAAAATGTGTGACTTTTATCCACAGTACACCGTTTTATTTTAACACTATAATGGCCAAAAACTGAAAAATGCATTTTTTTCTAATTATTCATGTTAAGATGCATTTAGGATAAAATAATTCTTGGCACACTGTACCTCCCAAAGAAAGCCTAATTGGTGGCAAGAAAAACAAGATATAGATCATTACGCTGTGATTAGTAGTAATTAAGTTATTGGCGAAAGAAAGGGAGGAGCGCCGACAAGTGAAAATTGCTCTGGTCCACAAGGGGAAAAAACCCTCAGTCATCAAGTGGTTAAATTGTATTCTTTGTGTAACTGGCAGCCAGTGAAGGGACTGACAGAGTGGGGTAGGGCTGGAGAAGGGGGAGGAGAGGTGGAGTCGTGCGGCAGAGTACATGATGGACTGTAGCGGGGCTAAACAGTGGGTGGGGAGGCCACAGAGCAGAGAGTTACAATAGTTTAGTCGTGAAATAATCAGGACATGCACCAGAAGTTTGGTAGTGTCCTGTGTGAGAAAAGGACGGATGCGGGAGATGTTTTTAGAAGGAGGTGAAAGAGGTGTGCACTAGAACACACATTTACAAATTTGACATAATTGTACTACCTATTGAGCCAATATTTCAATTGGTCCTCCAAGACAGCCAAATATGAGAGAACACCATGCTCCACTTGGAGGAAACACAGACCAAATGAATTATTATGGTAATACACACCATTAATCCCATGTAATTCCCTCACCTAGCCTCCACCTCAGAGTTCACAGAGAAGATTCCTCTCTCATGTCACTTATATGGAAAAGGTGTAAAGAGTAGAATATAGCCAATGTGGGATTTTCTCCCATCGCCCCCCAGGATGGCTGAACGTAAGAGTACAGAAAAACTCACCTTACCATAGTTGGGTTGGGATATAGCTTTGAAGGACCATCCTTCCAAATGCCAGATCCTGGTTGGACAGGAGGTGGATTCTGTAGTGCTTCGTGAAAGTGGAAGGATTTGCCAAGATACCGGTTTTGCAGATATGTTGTAGGTTGGCTCTTGCACTTTCTGCTAAAGAGGTAGAGAGGGATATAGTGGAGTGTGCTGTCACTATTACAGGGGAGGCTCTATATGTCAAGTTATAAGCCTCTTGTGATGTAAGCTTTACCCATAGTGAAATAGTGTTAACAGATGCTTGAAGGCCTTTTTTTTGGGGGGGGGGGGGGGGAGGGGGGGGGTCGTCACAGTGTTTGGGGAGAATACATTCTGAACAGTATTTTATCCTCCATAATGGTCATTAGTGTCTCTTTAATCAAGAGGGTGTGCATTTTGCCTGCTCTACTTGCTGAAGTAACGCCAAGGAGGACGGTCGCTTTCATTGTAAGCCATTTGAGCAAGATACAGTCTAGGGATTCAACAGGACTTTTGGAGAGTATGTTCTGCACCAAGTCCCATGGAGGAAAAACCTTGGATTTTATAGGTGTTCTACTGCCTGCAAAAATGATCTAACCGCCAATTCTTTGGCTAGATGTACAACAAGGAATACAGAGAGAGCCTACACCTAGGCCTTCATGGTACTTGGTGAAAAAATGTTGTCCCAACCTGCCTGCAAGGTAGGGAATTGTTTTGGGCAGACATTGTAAATCTTTCTTTCTTTCCTAAGACTCTTTTCCAGAATTCAGATGACTGGTTTGCTGTTTGACAAATGGGTTGTAATAACGTTTCCTGAAAACTCCCATGTCCTGTAATAGTTGCCTAAGCTGTGAAACGTCACATCTCTAGGTTGGGATGATTTAGTCCTTGTTGGGATAGCAGGTCTTTCATGTGCAAAAGAGGCCATGGCCCAAATGCAATAATTTTTTTTCATCTGCTTTTACTCCTAGGTGAGATTTTCAAAATTGTCAATAAAATATATTTAAAACCACCAGCAAGCAAGAAAATGCTGAAAATAATTTTGATAATATATTTTCACCAACCTTTTGGTACTTTTTCAGTTGCAAAGTGCTGAAAAATTCTTTTAAATAGAAAATGAAAAAATATATCCTAGGAGAAAACTCAGGTGAAAAAGTGAATTGCATATGGCCCCATGGCTCCTTAATCATCATTACTATGGCCACAGGGAACCATTTAGCCACCATGATACAATGAGTATCAGCTTGCACCTCTCTTGTGATATATTTCTCACAACTTTTGCCATTAGATTGAAAGGCGGAAAGTATTAGATTAGTTCCTCTCCCCAAGGTCTAGTCTGTTTGAGGGTGAGGAAATGCAAAGTGGCATGAAGTCTTTGACTTTTGAATAGCCTGGAGAAGCAAATACGTTTTTATTTGGGCATACCTCATTTTTGAATTAGAAGGTTGAACACTTCTTGATTCAGTTGCCACTCTGCTTCTACTACTGGGACCCTGCTTGTGTGATCTGCCAGCCAATTGACGGATTTGTATGTGTGTGGCCGAGACAGAGGCGCAATTGTTTCCCAAGAAAACATTTCCAGTGCAAGTTACAACAGGTCCTGAACCTAAGTATCTCCCTGTTTGTTTAGGTATGGAACAGTCGCAATGTTGTCTGTGACATTGTAAAGGGTGCATCCTTTACCGTGGTTAGTTTCTTGAAGTTTGAGGATTTATGTTGCGATTCTACAGGACATTTTCCCTACACTTGAGTCCGAGCCCGTGGGCTCCCCAGCCCCAAGCACTGGCATCAATAGAGATTGTTATCCCTTCCTTTGACAGCAAGCTCCAACCGGTTTATATTCTCTTGATTCTGCCACCAAACTAGAAAATCTTCCAAACTTGTATTAAAAGTTCTTATCACATCCAATTTTGAGGTGTCTCCTATCCAATTTTTAAGAAACCACTTTTGTAGATTCATGGCATGAGCCTGAACCCAAGTAGCCACTGGGATGCAGGATGCCATTGTGCCCAACAGCCAGTGTTGGAGAGAAATGCTTCATTTTTGAGACGGGTTTGCTGCTTTTTGGATGACTTTTTCTAAGTTCTCCATGGATAAATGATATTTTCCTTCACTGAATCTATAAGATAGCCTAGGAAGATTACTTCCTGCAATGGCCTAAGGTTGGACATGTCTGAACTGAGTAGCCACCCTAGACTGTTTAAGAGTTCTATACAAACTTGAGATCATGTTCTAGTTCTTGCTTTGTTTGTGCAAACATAAGGAGATTGTCTTGGCATGGAATTGATGTAGAAAGGATGTTACCTCGGCAACCACTTTTGTATATATCCAAGAGACACTCCAGACTCAAAGGGTAGGGCATGAACCTGAAAGTGACAGGTGCCACTGCAAAACTTCAGAGCAAATCTTAAAGAACAACTGTTAGCCAACATATGCCCCTCCACAAAAAATACATATGTAAGTAGATAAATGCTTGCTCTACTTACATATCAGATGTATTGTACTGTCCATGTTTTGGCTTTCTTTTTATTTTCAATTGTTATTATTCTCCTGGCAGGGGCCATCTTGTGCTCTCCAGGTTAAAGAACCCCCCGCACTGACTGAGCACAGCAGGGAGGATAAAGACAGCAGGCACAGGCTCACCTACTAATGGATCCAAGCGCTAGCGTTCCCATCTGTTCTCTGCACTACCGCTGGCAGCAGTGCAGAGAGTATAGAAGGGAACTGCAGCGCCTGGAACCATTATTCCGGGAGTCAGTGTGCGCTGCCTTTATCCTTCCCCAATATTCAGCACGGGGAAGAGAGAGAATGCAGTGGGCGGCAGAGAGGGATGCTGACATGCCCCTGGAGGAGGAGGGCAGAGGACAGTGACAGGAGACAGCCTCTGGCCCACCTCCCTGCGCTCTAATAGCGGCTGCAACTTCAGAAGTGAAGGGGAGACCAGGCGGCCAATCGCAGCACAGAGAGGTGAGTGGCAGAGGCTTCAGCCAATCAGGCTGATACAGCATGCCATGTCACTTCTCTTTTGCGTCTGCATACCATCTTAGAGCCTGGGGGCATGGGGAGAGAAGGAACACAGTAAGATTGATTTTAAAGTTTGGATTTGCCTGGTTAGCACCCTCTTGACTATTGTAACAGACTGCACTAGAAAATTAATTTTGTATTTAATGCCTAACAGTTACTCTTTAAGTACTTTTGGTGGTCTGGATGCATGCGTACGTGCAGGTAAGCATCCTAAGGGTCCAGGGTGGTCATGAAGTAATGAGGGCAGATTAAGTTTCTGCCTAAGTATATACTTTCCATCTTAAATCAGCACAAACATTGGTTTACTAGCACTTCTAGAGGTGCTCATACCAGTGTGAGTTTGCAGCTAAATTGGCACAATACCTAAATAAGTGGGCCAGACCCGTAAAAACCCAAAATCACGAAGACCCACTTAAAATTTTGAAACAGAATTGAGTTTAATAGTTTTTTTTGGAGGCAAGTTCAATACTTACCTCTTATATTATATACTATCTGGGTGCCTCCAATGTAGACCAGGGGTATCAAACTTAATCCCATAAAGGGCCAAAATCTAGAACATAGACTAAGTTGTGGGCCAATTTGTTTATTAATATTTAACATTTATTGAACAGTCTCAAACTGACAATGTTTCAACCAGAAACACTGTCACGGATGTGCTCCTCTGAATGGGAAGGCAGTGTGCTGTCATCTACAGTAAAAGAAAACAGGGAATGGAGAGCTCCAACCTGGGTTGCTCACAGCAAACTGGAAGTTACATTTGTATTGTAGTATGCCCAAGCTTGCAAAAAGCTTTCAGAGATATGGACAGAGATAGCAATGAGAAGGTGCAACTGTAGACTTTAGATGGGAAGGGTGCACATGCGTAAAGGCAAAAAATTATGAGCGTCTTTATGTGTCAGTCATGGCCTGCCATCTCCATACGAAACGCCAAATGCTGGTACAAGTAATGAAGTGACAGACTATTTGTAACTTTCGGTTTCCTGTGAACATGTGTACTGCACAGGTTTGTGCTGTTCATTTCCTCCTTTCTTAAATTGCTCAAAATCATGTACTTTGTTTCAAAACTCAGCGTATAGTGGATTACCCAACAAGGAATAAGCTTCATCACAAAGCTCTCATGTTGGGTATGTATTTGCATCACAGAAGGGCAGCATGGTGGCGTAGTGGTAAGCTCTCTCGCCTTGCAGCGCTGAGTCCCTGGTTCGAATTCCAGCCAGGGCACTATCTGCAAAGAGTTTGTATGTTCTCTCCGTGTCTACGTGGGTTTCCTCCGGGCACTCCGGTTTCCTCCCACATTCCAAAAACATACAGATAAGTTAATTGGCTCCCTCTAAAAATTTACCCTAGACTACAGTACTTACACTACATAATATAGACATATGGCAATGGTAGGGATTAGATTGTGAGCTCCTTTGAGGGACAGTTAGTGACAAGATATATATATATATATATATATATATATATATATACTCTGTACAGCGCTGCGTAATATGTCGGCGCTATATAAATACTAAATAATAATAATAATTGTCCCTTATTGTCTGTTTTTACATTTCCACAGAATAGTGTAGGTTTCTAAAAAAACCAAAAAGACACAAGACAAGACACAGAACATTTAAATTGTGCTTTTCTCCTGGCGGACTCAAAGTGCCAGAGCTGCAGCCACTCGGGCATACTCAGCAGGCAGTGGCAGTGTTAAGGAGTCTTGTCCAAGGTCTCCTTAGTGAACAGTTGCTGGCTTACTAAACAAGAATAGCTGAGATTCAAACCCTGGTCTACTGATGCAGAGCCCTTAATCAGTGTATTATCCAGCCACTGCAAAAAGAAAGACAAATGACAAACATTCCTTCTCTTGAGTATACTGAATTTACTCCATTCATCTATGTGGTCCCTCCTCCTACTGCTCTCTTACACCTAGATTGTTGATAGGTTTCCTGACTAGGTTTCTAATCTCTTATAATAGAGTAGGTCTCTCTGTTTTCATCAGCCACTTCCTTAACGAACAACTATTAAAGTTAACTAAAATTCTAAATGCCACATACTTTTCCAGTAATAACTAGTAAATAGCAATACAAAGGCTTTTTTCCCATCTTTTCATTTTTTTATGTGAAGAAAATATGACATTTACAGAGAACAGTTTTCACTGTGGGCATTAGTATGGAGGACTGTGTCTGGCACATTCAGCACACAGAAACAGTCCTCACTGACTGCAATTTTGTGATAGAAATATGTTCAGAATGATAAAAAGCCAAAATATAGCATCAAAAATAGTATGGAAATAACTCATCAGCTGCTCCTTTGTCTCTGCCTCACGCAGTCTAAACTAAACAGGGTTTACAACCAAGAAGAGCTCATTCTGAATGGGGGGGAGGTGTAAGCATCCAAGTACAGGAACAAAGTACAGGTCGTTCTTTTCAGATCCTTTTTCTGTAGCTGAAAAAACTCTCAGCTGTTGTCATATGATCTATGAGAAAGCAGTGTGTGTGGACAGGGCAGAAACAAACAGTAAATCATTCCCCTGCGAATAGTGACAGAAAAATGTGTTTTTGTTACAAAAAGCTGATACACAAGGTTTTTTCACACAGGCTGTGATCAGAGACTTCTAAAAAAAACAAAAAAAAAACACTTTCTATTGTTACTGTCTAAAAGCTCTATATGTATGTGGGGTTTACAGAAATACAGTTTCTTTGATAGAGAAACCAAGATCAGCAGCACCACTCTTGAAGAAATAGCCCTTTATTAATACACGTAATAAAAATCACATCAGTAAGGATGGGCTTAGACGCAGCGTCTAAGCCCATCCTTCCTGACGTGATTTTTATTACGTGTATTAATAAAGGGCTATTTCTTCAAGAGTGGTGCTTCTGATCTTGGTTTCTTGGATTGGTGACCCATGGGCATCAGGGTCATATCAGCTCTAGCATACTCCTATCTCCATCAGAGTGCTTGGTCTAACACTGTGTGAGTTTCTTTGATAGTTCATTTTTAAAGAAGAGGCACATCCTATTTATCCACTCTTGAATCTGAAATGTTCTGGCCTTCTACAAAAGGTTAGTTATCATATGGTGAGGTGGGACATGGGCCTTGAGTTTGACACCCGTACTGTTGATCAAAGTTTTGTACTTTACAGTTGGTTTCCACCCTCTATTGTTCACCCTCAAGCTCAACTGGGTGTGTAATTCAATTTGATACTACTCACATTCGAAGGTGACCCAATTGCAACAAAATTTTGCATATCTATCTATCTATCTATCTATCTAATAATAGCCAAGTGTCCCTGTGTCATTCTGTCCCTGTGTCCGTGTGTTGCGCTACTTTGCATGTGCAGGACGGACAGCCGATATAGCCTTAAGAAAAATTCATTTTCAAAATGGAGCTTTATTATTTTTTTCCCAAAACAAAAGGCAAACAGACAACCCATTTTTTTTAACTGCATGTACATTTCTAATGGAAGACTATATATACAGTACAAGCGGTCACAGTGGAGAACTCTTTTCTATTAGACTACTTTTACACAGAGGCGTTATGTCGGTTACCCTATAAAGACACTACTGAAACGCAACGGACAACTCAACTCAAGCCGTAAAGCATACAGCGCATGAACAGTAGCTCTTCACTGTACCTGTAAACATGCACATTGTCCAGTACCGCACAACATGCTTTGCATTATTCCAAAAGACTTCACATCACCGCTAATGTGCCAATATGAATATCCCATTACAATACAATTTCTATACAAGTGGTAATTTTCTCTACCCTTGAATACCCAAGCAGTTCTGGGTAACCCAACACCACTAGCAAAGTATAGGGGTCCAAAAGAGACCGAAAAGCCCTCTTACTAAAAAAGCAATGCTTAGTGTGGTTTGCATTAAAACATAAGGTATTTGCAATAATTCAGATCAATTCAAATCTGAATTATCACAAATACCTTCTGTTTTAAGAAGGCAAACCACACTAAGCACTTCTCTACCCTTCACACTTTCAGACAACTGTAACTCAAGAACAAGAACTTTAAAAAAAATCGATTCACTGTCATTTATCAAGGTTTACCTCTTTTCACTTTCTCTGTTGTCCAATTACTTAAATATTCTGGAAGAATCTTCCCCATATTACCACTCTCAGGAAACATCTGGATCACTTCCAGGCCAGTCTGCTGACCTGTGGAATATATGTTAATTTGATAACCACCGCAGAATATTCTTCATACGTTTTCAACGCGATACAATTTTACACTGATACATTTCGTTTTTCATGTTAAACATGTTCTTACCTCTACGCCCCAAAGCACAAGCAAGCTCACTGCCTAAAAATCCTCCTCCAATAATTGTAATGGAGTGAACATTTGAAGAAAGACGTTCCAAAGCACGGAAATCAGACACCTACAGGAAAAAAAAATCTTAAGTATATATATATATATATATATATATATATATATATATATATATATATATATATATATATATATATATATATATATATATATATATATCTCAATACATTGCATTTCCAACACTGGGGTTCAGAAATTTACCTTCCGAAAAAGTGTTGTTCTTTGTTTTACCTCCTCACTAGCTCGTTCTATGGCTGGGAGATTACGAGGATTTCCTCCTAATAAAGAAAATAAAATCAATAAATCACACGCACACACACGTATATATATATATATATATATATATATATATATATATATATATCTCAATGGTATGTAAATCTTACATGCACTATATTTTGCCAAAAGTAGTGGAATCATTAATTTCAGGTGTTTCAATAATCACTTTCATGACCATTGGTATATAAATAAAAATTAAGCATGTAGGCATGCAGACTAGATCTATAAACATTTGTGACAGAATGGGTTGCTCTTAGGAGCTCAGTGAATTCCAGTGTGGTACCGTGATTGGATACCACCTGTGCAATATGTCCATTCATAAAACCAAATATTGCATGGTCAAATGTCAGTGGTATCATGACAAAGTGAACAAAATTTCAAACAGTAGTGGTAGGGTTTACATGTGGAAATGTTTTAGCAAAGTTAAAAAATATATAGGGGTTGATTCACTAAACAGCGCTAGTGAATAACGCTATGGCGCTACATGAATTACGCGTGTTATTGTGCACATAAACATTTGTGCGTGCTAAAACTACACAGTACGCTGTAAAACCACACTGTGCAGTATAACTATGCAAAGCACGGTGGGGATACACAGCGCGCATTACAAATGCATAGCTTGTGGTGGGAACAAGCTTTAAAGGGAACCTAAACTGAGAAGGATATGGATTTTTCCTTAAAAAAAATACTGGTTGCTTGACTCTCCTTCTGATCCTGTGTCTCTAATACCTTTAGCCACAGCCCCTCAACAAGAATGCAGATCAGGTGCTCTGACTGAAGTCAGACTGGATTAACTGCATGCTTGTTTCAGGTCTGTAATTCAGCCACTACTGCAGCCAAAGATTAACAGGACTGCCAGGCAACTGGTATTGTTTAAAAGGAAACATCTATATCCCTCTCAGTTTAGGTTCCCTTTAACTGTGCAGCGTGCTACAACTAGATAGCGCGTAGAGGTTTACGTGCGTAATAATGGAATGATGCATTTCAATTAAGTGACACTCCTTAACATTGGTCATCTGTTTTAGGCCTATAAAAGCTTTGCTCATCAGCACCTGATTCAGAATACTTTGAGACTGGGCAAGTAAGTGTTATTTGTTTATATGCTACAAAATGAAGAAAGAGAGTTGGCTCTTGGGTGCATGAAAAAATTAGAAAACCCTTTATTAGCTAGAAACACTTGTAAACAACATTAATAACATCATATGAAAAATATTTTAAAAACATTCCCAATGTGGCCACCCCCCAGGGCCCACCCCCAGGATAATTGATGAGGCTGCAGTCCTCAAACAAACTCACTGAACTCTCGCCAAACAATTGCTTCCAATGGCAACAGTTCAAATAACTGGTATATATAGGCTTGCAAGAAATCTTCAATGTCCCCCAATTGCAGGGATATATGGTATAAAGAACTCTTGATGCAAAGCAGAAAGTGAAGCAAAGCAGCAGCAACCAAATGCATTCATAGGTTAAGCAGCAATTGATGATTTGATAGTATATGAGCTCAAGCTTGCAATGTCTTCAGTATCCCCAAATCGCAGGGACACGTTGTATAGAAAGCTCTTGATACAAGGCAGTAGCAAAATGAAGCAGAGGCAAGCAGGTACACCCAATGGTGTGAAGAAACTTTTGATGCCAAGCAATCAGTGACGTGAAGCAATGACAGGAAGGTGCATGCATTAGTTGAGCAGCAATGGATGGTTTAATGGCATGTGGGTTTAAACTTCCATAGTCTTAAATGTCCCCAAATCGCAGAGACACATGATATAAAGAGCTCTTGACACAAAGTGATGGTAGAATAAAACAGAAGCAAGCAGGTGCACCAATGAGCTATTGCTGAGCAGTCCATGCACAGGACAGTCCATAGTTACCATCCCATTGTGGGGTGCTGAGAACCAGAAGCAAGTTCAGAGTCCTGAAGTCCTGGGGTGATGCCCGGGGGAGTGGAGTGCTGTCAGATGCCTGACATGTTTCGCCGCCTCTCGCGGCTTTTTCAAAGGCTGACAGCAGCGAGTACAGTCCACACGCCATAATGGCGAATATATCGAGGCTGCCCGCGCTCCGGGCACGCCCCCCGCCGCCTGCATCACCATCCCCATGCGCAGAGGCGCAAAGGACGTAACAGTAGGCGGAGCGCCACAGGCCGCGCCCACACACATCCAGCACAGGCGTCAGCGAGGCAGCTGCCGGAACGCAAGTGCGCTCCAAGCAGACACGTCACCAACGACAGCGGCGGGGAGGGCCGAGAGGCGACGGAGGGAGGAGACCGGAGCACAGAGGCAGCCAAAGGATCCCACGAAATCATCAACAACATCACCACATGCAACCCCACATGTCTTCCAAAAAATCTCGTGGGGCACAACAATAGCACAATATACAAAAATAATAAACAAAACCCACATGCATATTTGACTTGATCATGGTCACTGGGCGCTACTAGGGACCACATTAACCAGATGTAAAAGGAAAAGGGACAAAGGGGAAAGGGGAGGAGAAGGGAAGTGGAAAGGTTGGGTATGGGGAAATCAAGGAAGGGGTTGAAAAGGGAATAACAGCTGGAATGTGGTAGTCCCCCGCGACCAAATCGAATGACCATAGAAAGGACCAAAACAAAAAATGCACAAGTATAAAGAAAAATGATAAGTAAATTTGGAACTCAAAGTCAGGATCGAGATCCGGGAGATAATCAAAATATGCATAAGAAGGCTGGGCACCAAATATTAGGTGTCCAGTGATAATAGGTCAATTATGTGTCACAGGGGTGGAAAGATCACACAGACAGAGCAGGGGCAAGCAAATTACGCGCACAGAGAGAGGGGGGAAGAAAAAGGAACACCAGAAGTCAAACCCCCCCAGGGGCAATCTAGCTAGGTAGAAAAACCCGATAGTTAATACTATCATTCAGACCCTTAGGTTCTGTTGCCTTTAAGTTGAAGATCCATCTGGATTCCAACTGCAATAGCTTTCTATCCATATCTCCACCCCTGGGGTGTACGTGAATTCTATCTAGACCCACAAATTTGATGAAACTGGCATCTCCCCTATGTTCAAAATGTACATGTCTGGAGATAGGGGATTTAAAGTTGCAAGTAGTGATGTCGCCAACATGGTCCTTAATTCTCTCCTTAAAGGCTCTTGTCGTTTTGCCAATGTAGAAACATCCACACTTGCAATATAGGAGGTATATAACACCAATTGTGTTGCAATTCACAAAATGTTGCAACCACCATTCACGACCATTGGGCAGCATCACTGTTTTGCCAACTAAGAGGTAGCGACAATATACGCATCCTCCACATGTGTAGGTCCCTGTTGTCAAACAATGTCTACTCGGTCCACTCGGTACACAAAAAGACCAAAGAAGTCAATAATAATGAAAATACAACACGCCTGATCACTCGATTCAATGATCAGAGGAATGAAGTGGAGGGAATCCTCCGTCGGCACTGGCACATCCTGGCATCGGATAGGAATCTCAGGGAGTTCATATCTCCCGTTCCAAGAGTTACCTACAGACGAGGCCATACTCAGAGACAAGCTCACCTCGAGCCACTTCTGGGGAAGTAGTGGACCGAGTAGACATTGTTTGACAACAGGGACCTACACATGTGGAGGATGCGTATATTGTCGCTACCTCTTAGTTGGCAAAACAGTGATGCTGCTCAATGGTCGTGAATGGTGGTTGCAACATTTTGTGAATTGCAACACAATTGGTGCTATATACCTCCTATATTGCAAGTGTGGATGTTTCTACATTGGCAAAACGACAAGAGCCTTTAACCTCCTTGGCGGTATGAAAAATACCGCCAGGAGGGAGCGCAGCAGTTTTTTAAAAAAACATTTTTTTTTTAATCATGTAGCGAGCCGAGGGCTCGCTACATGATAGCCGCTGCTGAGCGGCATCCCCCCGCCCGCTTCGATCGCCTTCGGCGATCTCCGATCAGGAAATCCCGTTCATAGAACGGGATTTCCTGGAGGGCTTCCCCCGTCGCCATGGCGACGGGGCGGGATGACGTCACCGACGTCGGGACGTCATTGGGAGTCCCGGGCCACCCCTCGGCGCTGCCTGGCACTGATTGGCCAGGCAGCGCTGGGGTCTGGGGGGGGGGCCGCGCCGCAGCAGATAGCGGCGATCGGGCAGGGGCCGGCTGGCGATCAGAGTGCTGGCGCAGCTAGCAAAGTGCTAGCTGCGTCCAGCAAAAAAAAAATTATGAAAATCGGCCCAGCAGGGCCTGAGCGGCACCCTCCGGCGGCTTACCCCGTGTCACACACGGGGTTACCGCCAAGGAGGTTAAGGAGAGAATTAAGGACCATGTTGGCGACATCACTACTTGCAACTTTAAATCCCCTATCTCCAGACATGTACATTTTGAACATAGGGGAGATGCCAGTTTCATCAAATTTGTGGGTCTAGATAGAATTCACGTACACCCCAGGGGTGGAGATATGGATAGAAAGCTATTGCAGTTGGAATCCAGATGGATCTTCAACTTAAAGGCAACAGAACCTAAGGGTCTGAATGATAGTATTAACTATCGGGTTTTTCTACCTAGCTAGATTGCCCCTGGGGGGGTTTGACTTCTGGTGTTCCTTTTTCTTCCCCCCTCTCTCTGTGCGCGTAATTTGCTTGCCCCTGCTCTGTCTGTGTGATCTTTCCACCCCTGTGACACATAATTGACCTATTATCACTGGACACCTAATATTTGGTGCCCAGCCTTCTTATGCATATTTTGATTATCTCCCGGATCTCGATCCTGACTTTGAGTTCCAAATTTACTTATCATTTTTCTTTATACTTGTGCATTTTTTGTTTTGGTCCTTTCTATTGTCATTCGATTTGGTCGCGGGGGACTACCACATTCCAGCTGTTATTCCCTTTTCAACCCCTTCCTTGATTTCCCCATACCCAACCTTTCCACTTCCCTTCTCCTCCCCTTTCCCCTTTGTCCCTTTTCCTTTTACATCTGGTTAATGTGGTCCCTAGTAGCGCCCAGTGACCATGATCAAGTCAAATATGCATGTGGGTTTTGTTTATTATTTTTGTATATTGTGCTATTGTTGTGCCCCACGAGATTTTTTGGAAGACATGTGGGGTTGCATGTGGTGATGTTGTTGATGATTTCGTGGGATCCTTTGGCTGCCTCTGTGCTCCGGTCTCCTCCCTCCGTCGCCTCTCGGCCCTCCCCGCCGCTGTCGTTGGTGACGTGTCTGCTTGGAGCGCACTTGCGTTCCGGCAGCTGCCTCGCTGACGCCTGTGCTGGATGTGTGTGGGCGCGGCCTGTGGCGCTCCGCCTACTGTTACGTCCTTTGCGCCTCTGCGCATGGGGATGGTGATGCAGGCGGCGTGCCCGGAGCGCGGGCAGCCTCGATATATTCGCCATTATGGCGTGTGGACTGTACTCGCTGCTGTCAGCCTTTGAAAAAGCAGCGAGAGGCGGCGAAACATGTCAGGCATCTGACAGCACTCCACTCCCCCGGGCATCACCCCAGGACTTGAGGACTCTCTGAACTTGCTTCTGGTTCTCAGCACCCCACAATGGGATGGTAACTATGGACTGTCCTGTGCATGGACTGCTCAGCAATAGCTCATTGGTGCACCTGCTTGCTTCTGTTTTATTCTACCATCACTTTGTGTCAAGAGCTCTTTATATCATGTGTCTCTGCGATTTGGGGACATTTAAGACTATGCAAGTTTAAACCCACATGCCATTAAACCATCCATTGCTGCTCAACTAATGCATGCACCTTCCTGTCATTGCTTCACGTCACTGATTGCTTGGCATCAAAAGTTTCTTCACACCATTGGGTGTACCTGCTTGCCTCTGCTTCATTTTGCTACTGCCTTATATCAAGAGCTTTCTATACAACGTGTCCCTGCGATTTGGGGATACTGAAGACGTTGCAAGCTTGAGCTCATATACCATCAAATCATCAATTGCTGCTTAACCTATGAATGCATTTGGTTGCTGCTGCTTTGCTTCACTTTCTGCTTTGCATCAAGAGTTCTTTATACCATATATCCCTGCGATTGGGGGACATTGAAGATTTCTTGCAAGCCTATATATACCAGTTATTTGAACTGTTGCCATTGGAAGCAATTGTTTGGCGAGAGTTCAGTGTTTGTTTGAGGACTGCAGCCTCATCAATTATCCTGGGGGTGGGCCCTGGGGGGTGGCCACATTGGGAATGTTTTTAAAATATTTTTCATATGATGTTATTAATGTTGTTTACAAGTGTTTCTAGCTAATAAAAGGGTTTTGTAATTTTTTCATGCACCCAAGAGCCAACTCTCTTTCTTCATTTTGTAGCATATCTATTCTGTTGGCAAGTTGCATGAGAATTGAGATTATGAATTTGGAAATTAATATTTATTGTTTTTGAGGTTTCGTTCAAACCCAGTTTTCCCATATTTGAGCCATTTAGATACATTATTTGTTTATATGTGTCTCTTACATTCTGCAGCTGTTTTTGCCCTAAGCGTATTTTTTCATTGTTTGTTAATTAGTAATTAAATTGTGTTGCTCATATGTACAATGCCAAGCAACCATAACTTTTATTGATTGTATATCACTGTATGCAATGAAACATGGATGGATACTGTGTAGTGTGACTTGTGTTGTGTGCTGTGTAATGTGTGTGTTATGAATGCATACTGTGAACTTTGTGTCACAGGCTGCATTTGGCTTGTTCTGAGGCTGTGCCTCAGTGGCTGGCCTCTATTATGTGGGCTACGTCTCTGCTCCTGCTCCATTGCAACCAAAGCAAAAGAACCATGGAAAAACATCAGAATATATACAAACACGGAATAATTACATTAGAAAGACTGGAATTTAATTACACAATCCGTGTAATGAATTACCAGTGCACAATCAATGCATTACACGCACACTGACCTAATCCTTAACAAACGCTCTTTATAGTGTCACTACCGACCTCTAAATAACTTGCGCTCTATCGTAACTGAAATTAGCGCGCACCTTGCGTGTAGCGTTACGCTGTACGCACGTTATAAAATAGCGATGTTTAGTGAATAAACCCCATAATATCTATACAGGTAAAACTCAAAAAATTAGAATACTGTGCAAGAGTTCATTTATTTCAGTAATTCAACTTAAAAGGTGAAACTAATAAATGAAATAGGAACCCTGTGGAGATGTTTTGGATTAAATAGATAATTAGAGTCTGACCCTTGGAGCCTAGAATATTGAACATTTTGACAATAATCTAATGGTCTGAGATTTTGATCTCATAACCTGTAAGCCATAATCATATATATATATCAGTGGCATGCAAAAGTTTGGGCAACCTTGGTAATTTTCATGCTTTTCCTGTATAATACGTTGGTTGTTACGATAAAAAATGTCAAGTTAAATGTATCATAGATATTTGTGAAGTGAAATTAAGTTTATTGGATTTACAGAAAGCACGCAATAATTGTTTAAATAAAATTAGGCTTGTATAAATGTGGGCACTGTTGTCATTTTATTGATTCCAAAACCTTTAGAACTCATTATTGGAACTCATATTGGCTTGGTAAGCTCAGGGACCCCTGACCTACATACACAGGTGAATCCAATTATGAGAAAGAGTATTTAAGGAAGTCAATGGCAAGTTTCTCTCCTCTTAAGTTTCTCTGAAGAGTAGCAACATGGGGGTCTCAAAACAACTCTCAAATGTCCTGAAGATAAAGATTGTTCACCATCATGGTTTAGGGCAGTGGTTCCCAACCTTTTATGAGGTATCGCCCCCTTAGGGGGAGACGACTCACCCCTGTCGCCCCCCTTCTCTTAGTACGGTATACCCTTACAGGAAACACTGCAGAAAAGAGGAAACACTGCACATACAGGAAACACTGCAGAAAAGAGGCATAGAGAGAAAGCCATACACATAGCAGAAAAATACATCTCATCAGTGACATCTAGTGTCCTGAATATAAACTGCAGTCAGTTCATAAATAGACTAAGCTGCAGCTATGTTGAATCTCCAACACGGTCTTCCGTACTTCAAAACTAACGAACGAATACTAAACAGATACGCACAATGTAATCGCAATGTAGTCACTGGCGTAGCCTACTAAAGACATAGAAGACGTATGACAAACTGGGGTGAGTGTTGTGATTGACACAAAGACTAGATGTGTACGCCAGGTGGTGGTGCCAGTGGAGGGGGTAGCGCTGTGACCTTGCCAGCTAAAAATAGCCAGTGACTCAACTACTTCGCGCCAATTCCCTTACCGGCGCGTGACCAACGAGCCCTGAGGAATTACGCAACTCTATCATGCACACTTGCATATTTTATACAGATCATATTTTTTGCCCATAATTTTCTTAAAAACGAGTGACACTGCGACACTTAAGATTCTACTCTACAGAAGAGTTAGTTTATTTTTTCTGCCTTTTCATACTGATCGCCCCCCTGTCGCCCCCCACAAATTTATCGGCCCCCTTAGAACCCAAATCGCCCACCGGGGGTGATCGCCCCCAGGTTGGGAACCACTGGTTTAAGGAAAGGATACAGAAACCTGTTCCAGAGATTTCAGCTGTCTGTTTCCACAGTTAGGAACATACTGAGGAAATGGAAGACCACAGGCTCAGTTCAAGCTAAGGCTTGAAGTGGCAGACCAAGAAAAATCTTGGATAAACAGAAGCGACAAATGGTGAGAACAGTCAGAGTCAACCCACAGACCAGCACCAAAGACCTACAACATCATCTTGCTGCAGATGCAGTCACTGTGCATCGTTCAACCAATTCTGTGCACTTTACACAAGGAGATGCTGTATGCGAGTGATGCAGAGGAAGCCTTTTCTCCACCCACAGCACAAACAGAGCGGCTTAAAGAGACACTGAAGCTAGAATAATTTTCGCTTCAGAGCTCATAGTTAGCAGGGGCTAAAACGCCACTATCCCGCGGCTAAACGGGGGTCCCTTCACCCCCCAACCCCCCCCTCGTTGCAGGAAGTGGGAATCTTGTCAAAGTGTAGGTACGCATGGATTCCACTCAGTATCAGCAGATTCTGGAGACCAATGTCTAGGAATCAATGACAAAGCTGAAGCTGCCCCAGGGCTGGATCTTTCAACAAGACAATGACCCTAAACACTGCTCAAAATCCACTAAGGAAGGGGAGGGTTGGCAGTTTCCGACCCACATCTGTACTATTTCGCAATAATGGTAAGAATAATTGATTGGCATAGACATGCCCAAATCAAAGCATGGGTAGATATTGAAAAGAATCTTTTTGAGGCTCCTTTTAAAAAAACATAACTGTATCGCTGCCTTATTTACACAAAAGTGCTCACCCTGCAAGCATATTGCCTAACCATACGAAAATTAAAATTTTCTATGGGCTAAAGACCCCCTCTCTCTCTCTCTCTCCCGCTCCCTCCCCTCTGATGCAAATTCTGGGGAATCCTAGATTTGAACAGACCTGTACTAGAGGAGATTTTGGAAGCTGGAGACAGTGCTCAGAACTTAACGCTGAGACTCTGCTACTACAGGGGGAATGGAGATCATTGGAGGAGATTAGAGCAGTGTTGGGGGAGCCTAGTCTGGATTGGTGGAGCCTTATGCGGTTCTGCCACTTTGCTTTGTCTCAGGGAAAGAAGTCAGGTTATTCTAGAGATCTCACGAAATTTGAGGCCTTATGTGGCGTAGAGGGGTGCATAAAGAGTGTTGTCCCTTATATACAAAATGTGTAGCAATTTAGAGGATTTGAGGAACAAATGGCAGTAGGACCTACAGTTAAGTTTTATGGAAGAACAATGGAACAAAATTATTAGCCTCTCTTACGTCCTGTAAAAGAGGCTAATAATTTTGTTCTCAACAAGGATAAAAGGATCAGGTTTTAAGATCCTAACTAACTAGGTGGCATCGGACACCAGAGAGACTCGGTAAGATGTTCCCAGGTGTGGACAATAGGTGCTGGAGATGCCAAAGGGAAGTGGATACCTATCTACATATGTTCTGGAATTGCCCTAAAGTCCAGATATTTTGAAAGGCTGTACACATATATATATAAGATAACAGGCGTAAACTGGGAGGCTAGCCCTGCCCTCTTCCTATTACATCATAAAGAATGGGGGGGATGAAAAAAAAATACAGAAATTCCCTGTGTTGTCATATGATAAATGCCGAAAGAGTTCTAATTGGTAGGAATTGGAAGTCGCCCATGTCAGAGTGGTTCAAGGAAATTGGACACACAACGAATGGAGGGTCTGATTGCGTCAACACACAGGGTTTAACCACTTGACACCTGAGGCATTTTTCCTCTTGTGGACCAGAGCAATTTTCACCTGTCAGCGCTCCTCCCTTTCTTTTACCAATAACTTAATCACTACTAATCACAGCGTAATGATCTATATCTTGTTTTTCTTGCCACCAATTAGGCTTTCTTTGGGTGTACAGTATGCCAAGAATTATTTTATCCTAAATGCATTTTAACATGAATAATAAGAAAAAAAAATTATAAAATGCATTATTTTTCCGTTTTTGACCATTATAGTGTTAAAATAAAACATTCTACTGTGGATAAAAGCCACACATTTTATGTGCCCTTTTGTCCCGGTTATTGCAACGTTCAAAAAATTTCCCTAGTACAATGTATGGCGCCAATATTTCATTTGGAAATAAAAGGTGCATTTTTTCAATTTTGCGTCCATCACTAATTACAAGCCCATAAATTAAAAATTAATAGTAATATACTGCCTTGACATAAATTTTTAAAAAGTTCAGTCCCTAAGGTAACTATTTATATATTTTTTTTTTTGATGAAATTTTTTTTCCCCCTTTTATAAATAAAAAAAAAAGTTTGGGTATTATGGGAGGGTGTGGGAGGGAAATAGTTAATTATATCAGTCAGTGTGGGGATTTTTATTAAATAAAATGCAATTTTGGTGCAATATACTATTTGGCCACAAGATGTCCTCAGTCGTCATTTCCGATTCACGTACGTAAGCACGTGAATCGGAAGTAATCCGTGGCTGTGTAACACAGGAAGATACAATGAATGGCGGCGTCTCGTAGACGCTGGTATTCATTGAATCGGGGACTTAGATTTATGAATGGGACCTGCGGTCCCATTCATTAACTTCCCCTCTAAGCGGCGGTAACGGCGGTGCGCGCGCACGCGCGAACGGGAGCGAGCGGCGGCTGCATGCCGCTGCAGACTTGTTTTCACGGCCCTGCTGCATCCTGTCTTTTTTAAAGGGCCGTGAATATACTGCACGGCATGCAGCAAGTAGTTAAGTCCACCGATGAATATAAAAAGACAGTGAGTTAATATAGTTGTGCTATGGCCTCTTGGGGGGGGAGGGGGGGGGGGTTATTCTGTTTTTGACTACTGGGACTCGCTGCTGAGGATGTCGGAAGGAGGACTCAAGACAGGGAGGTTGGGGGACATGGGGATCGCTCCCAGTGATCTGGGGTGAATGAGAATGTGTGGGTAGGCTGTATGGGTATGAAAGTAAGATATGATATCCTTAGCATTTGCAGGGGATAAGGGGTTCTACAAGTGGACATTTGGGAACACTGTTGGACTTGGTGATGAGGAGCTGTTGAGGTTGTAAGTATCTTATCTCGTAAATTCACGCAGAGGCTCTCTTTTCCTCGTTTTGTCAGACCTCAGGAGTGAAAATAAAAATGCTGTAATTTTTCTTATATGCTTAAAATACTTTTTTCTTTATCTGGAAGCCTGGAATGGAAAGAGAAGCTTCTCTACATTCCCATGTGGAAAAGATTAAGAACTTTGTCCCCGTTTATACAATTTTTCTTTTTGTATGTGAAAGTTTTGTATTATGAGATGCATATTAATTTTTTTCTATAAATAAAGGAATTTATAAAAAAAAAAAAAAACACAAACTAAGGCATTCATGCAGAGGAACAAGTACAACATTCTGGAATGGCCATCTCAGCCCCCAGACCTGAATATAATTGAAAATCTGTGGTATGAGTTAAAGAGAGCTGTCCATGCTCAGAAGCCATCAAACCTGAATGAACTAGAGATGTTTTGTCAAGAGGAATGGTCCAAAATACCTTCAACCAGAATCCAGACTCTTAATGGAATATATAGTAAGCATTTAGAGGCTGTATTTTCTGCAAAAGGAGGATCTAGTAAATATTGATTTCATTTCTTTTTGTGGTGCCCAAATGTATGCACTTGCCTAATGTTGTTTAAACAATTATTGCACACTTTCTGTAAATCCAATAAAATTCCTTTCACTTTTCAAATACCACTGTGTGTCTCCTATATGATATATTTAACTGACATTTTTGTATCTTAACAACTAACGATTTATACAGGAAAATCCTAAAAATGAACAAGGTTGCCCAAAATTTCGTATCCCACTGTATATGTATGTATGTATGTGTAATAGAACGCGGAAAAGACGCCGCATGTACTGCCGGCAAGGCGGCTGATTCCGCGTCCAGCGCGGCGGTTTGTCCGCGGCAGCATGCGTCTGGTGTGGCTGGGTCTGTTAGTTCACACAGGTTGAGGAATTCGCGCGCTGAGAGGCAGAACCTTTATGACAAACAAGGAGGGATCAGCTGACCAGGTTGGTCAGCTGACCTCAAAGCAAGTGGCTATTGGTTGATCGCTGATGGGTGGCGCCTGAGAGCGCTGCTCTATATATAGTCACTGCTGGCCAGTCTCAGGTTGTCTGCCGTTGCGAACACTTATGTGGAAGCACTCAGACCTTAGTCAGATCCTACAGTGTGTTAGAACCAGTAGGACCTGGGAATTCACACTGAGCCAGATTACCTGTGTATTATTGTGTTATACTTCAGACTAGTTCCAGGACGTCGAGACCACGGACCTCACACCCAAGATTAGGGACTCTGTGTTATCATTCTGTTATACTTCAGACTAGTTCCAGGGTGTTGAGACCACGGACCTCACACCCAAGATTAGGAACTCAGTGTTATTATTCTGTTATACTCCAGACTAGTTCCAGGGTGTAGAGACCACGGACCTCACACCCAAGACTAGGCATTGTTGATATCTGTTATGACCTATTGCATTCCTGACTATCCCTCTGCTTTCTGATTCGGTACCTACGTATATCTGATTACCTGTTGCCAAACCCTGCCTGCCTTGGATACCGAATCAGTCTTCCGCATTTGTACTTTATCTGTGTGTTGCCGACCTGGCTTGCCCGACCTCAAGAGCTATCTCTCCCCTTAAGAGATAGTCTCCAGACCTGCTAGTGACATCCACCTTTCAGGTGTCACTCACTCACAGGTCCTTCCTACCTTCACCCTGGGACTCCACCCCTTTGGAGGTCTCAGGCTTCTGGAAGGTTTTTGTACTTCCTAAAAGGCGGTATCGCCCGTACTGCCAAAGACCACCTGCTCCTCGGGTGGTCTTGCTCAAAGTCATTACTGTTGCACCAAACACTCACACTATAAAGGTGTCCAGAGGTTAGTTATACTTGGATTATCGGTGATTCTGCAGATCATCAATAATCAGGTATAATCTGTATTCTTGGTGATACTGCAGATCACCAATAATCAGATTCTCTCTGTGTGCTGACACCGATTGTGTATGTGTGTATGTATGTATGTATGTATGTATGTATGTATGTATGTATGTATCCAAAAGTTTGGACACACCTTCTCATTCAAAGAGTTTTCTTTATTTTCATGACTATGAACATTGCAGATTCACACTGAAGGCATCCAAACTATGAATTAACACATGTGTAAGTATAGTACATAACCAAAAAGTGTGAAGTAACTGAAAATATGTCATATTCAAGTTCTTCAAAGTAGCCACCTTTTGCTTTGATTACTGCTTTGCACACTCTTGACATTCTCTTGATGAGCTTCAAGAGGTAGTCACCTGAAATGGTCTTCCAACAGTCTTGAAGGAGTTCCCAGAGATGCTTAGCACTTGTTGGCCCTTTTGCCTTCACTCTGCGGTCCAGCTCACCCCAAACCATCTCGATTGGGTTCAGGTCAGGTGACTGTGGAGGCCGGGTCATCTGGTGCAGCACCCCATCACTCTCCCTCCTGGTCAAAGAGCCCTAACACAGCCTGGAGGTGTGTTTGGGGTCATTGTCCTGTTGAAAAATAAATGATGGCTTAACTAAACGCAAACTGGATGGAATAGCATGCCGCTGCAAGATGCTGTGGTAGCCATGCTGGTTCAGTATGCCTTCAATTTTGAATAAATACTCAATAGTGTCACCAGCAAAGCACCCCCACACCATCACACCTCCTCCTCCTCCATGCTTCACAGTGGGAACCAGGAATGTAAAGACCATCCGTTCACCTTTTCTGCGTCGCACAAAGACACGGTGGTTGGAACCAAAAATCTCAAATTTGGACTCATCAGACCAAAGCACAGATTTCCACTGGTCTAATGTCCATTCCTTGTGTTCTTTAGCCCAAACAAGTCTCTTCTGCTTGTTGCCTGTCCTTAATAGTGGTTTCCTAGCAGATATTCTACCATGAAGGCCTGATTCACCCAGTATCCTCTTAACAGTTGCTCTATAGATGTGTCTGCTGCTAGTACTCTGTGTGGCATTGACCTGGTCTCTAATCTGAGCTGCTCCGCAGCAGAGGAGACTCTTGGTCTTCCTTTCCTGGGGCGGTCCGCATGTGAGCCAGTTTCTTTGTATCGTTTGATGGTTTTTTTATACTTTCAAAGTCTTCCTAATTTTTCGGACTGACTGACCTTCATTTCTTAAAGTAAAGTAATGATGGCCACTGGTTTTTTCTTTACTTAGCTGCTTTTTTCTTGCCATAATACAAATTCTAACAGTCTATTCAGTAGGACTATCAGCTGTGTATCCACCTGACTTCTCCACAACGCAACTGATGGTCCCAACCCCATTTATAAGGCAAGAAATCCCACTTATTAAACCTGACAGGGCACACCTGTGAAATGAAAACCATTTCAGGTGACTACCTCTTGAAGCTCATCAAGATAATGCCAAGAGTGTGCAAAGCAGTAATCAAAGCAAAAGGTGCCTAGAATATGACATATTTTCAGTTGTTTCACACTTTTTGGTTATGTACTAATCTTCCACATGTATTAATTCATAGTGTGGATGCCTTCAGTGTGAATCTACAATGTTCATAGTCATAAAAATAAAGAAATTCTTTGAATGAGAAGGTGTGTCCAAACTTTTGGTCTGTACTGTATATGCAGCTCAACATATTTCAGTTGATCCACAGGAAGGCAAAAAACCCTTTGAAGGCTTGGACCAATTAGTGACAACAAAACCCTTACTGACTCAAAATGGCATCCAGATAAAATCAATACCACTGGGAAATTACAGCAATTATAGCCATGGATGTCTTTCAATACAAGAAAAGCAACCAACTCCCTGTTAAAAGTACATATTGAAGTTGCCTTAGCTAATTCCTGTGGTAATACTTTTCAAATTTGAATCACTCTCACTGTAAAAAACCCTTTTCTAGACATATGGCAAAACGCTTTTTCCTCCTTCTGCAGATAATGCGCCTTAGTCCTTTGCAAAAGCTCATATGCCAAGCTTTTATATTGCCTGCTGATGTATTTACACATGTTAATTAGATAACCTCAAGGACAGATTTTCTCCTGACTAAATAAGCCTAGTTTCTCTTTAAAGAGGAGCTGTTAGGTATAAGGTCTCAGAGAAAATAAACACATATATCAGTAGCTAAATACTGGCTGTACTTACATTACATATGCATTTCACTGTCCACGTTTGTACTTCACAGAATTTGTATATAGTATATGCAGAGATTGATGCTCCTGACAGCTCATGGCAGGTTCCATGTTTGTCTGTCTCCTATGAAGCCAAATGTGTCGTCATGTCCTGCCTGCTTCCTGATCACAGAAAAGCTCGTACTGAATAACACTAGTGTGCAGTGAATATTAATTAGCCATGTGGCTAGGAACAATAGCGGACTCCTGCAGTGTACTCTGCCGGGAGATTTATCAATTTATCAGTGCTGTGCGCTGGACTGAGTTACAAGCTGCTGAAACTTGATCCTGTAACTTCTCCTTAGCAGCCGAGGGGAGGGCCCCAGAATGCTTTGCAGTATGGTATGCGGCTTGCGTCCTAGCTTGGGTCTAACAGCTTTGCTGATAAGCACACATCAAATGAAGGAGAGATTTTTATCTTCACTATTGCCTTTTTGGCTTCCGTCTAAACTGTTTAACACAGGAGAATAGAGGTTTAAATTAGCTTCTGCAGCCTGACAGTTACTCTTTAACTTTTCCTAGTAAGGGAGACCTTCCATCCCTCTGATGAATTGTGTTACTCGTTTCTGCACGTGCTCTAAATCTGCAAGTCACTCCTGCAGAGCCGGTCTTTGGGGGTGGCAAGTGGGGCAATCGCCCCAGGCCCCGCGCCTGAAGAGGCCCCGCACCCTCTGCAGTGCTGGGGAGAGCGGGCATAGTTGTTAAAACTCACGTGTCTTCACCGATGCTCACAGCCACCATCTATTTCCTCTCCCAGCATCTGTGTATTGGTAACAGCGCCCCCTGGGATGGCGTGACCGCATGTCAGCACAGGGGGGCACTGTTACCAATACACAGATGCTGGGAGAGGAACTAGATGGTAGCTGTGAGCATCGGTGAAGACACGTGAGTTTTAACAACTATGCCCGCTCTCCCCAGCACTGCAGCCACCTTATCTAACCTGTACTGCAGGGGAATTACCTATCTAATCTATACTGCAGGGCATCTACCTATATAATCTATACTGCAGGGCACCTACCTATCTAATCTATACTGCGGGGCACCTACCTAACCTATACTGCAGGCTGGCACCTATCTAATCTATACTGCAGGCACCTTCCTATCTAATCTATACTGCAGGCTGGCACCTATCTAATCTATACTGCAGGCTGGCACCTATCTAACCTATACTGCAGGCTGGCACCTATCTAATCAATACTGCGGGGCACCTACCTAACCTATACTGCAGGCTGGCACCTATCTAATATATACTGCAGGCACCTATCTAATCTATACTCCAGGCTGGCACCTATCTAATCTATACTGCAGGCACCTATCTAACTTATACTGCAGGCTGGCACCTATCTAATCTATACTGCAGGCTGGCACCTATCTAATCTATACTGCAGGCACCTATCTAATCTATACTGCAGGCTGGCACCTATCTAATCTATACTGCAGACTGGCACCTATCTAATCTATACTGCAGGGCACCACCCTACCTAATCAATACTGCAGGCACCTATCTAATATATACTGTGGGGTACCTACCTAACTAATCTATACTGCAGGCACCTTCCTATCTAATCTGTACTGCAGGGCACCTACCTACCTATCTAATCTGTATTGCAGGGCACCTACCTGTCTAATCTATACTGCAGGCACCTATCTAATCTATACTGCAGTGCACCTATCTAATCTATACTGCGGGGCACCTACCTGACTAATCTATACTGCAGGCACCTATCTAATTTATACTGCAGGGTACCTTCCTACCTATCTAATCTGTACTGCAGGGCACCTACCTGTCTAATCTATACTGCAGGCACCTATCTAATCTGTACTGCAGGACACCACCCTATCTAATCTATATTGCAGGCACCTATCTAATATATACTGCGGGGCACCTACCTGACTAATTTATACTGCAGGCACCTATCTAATCTGTACTGCAGGGCACCACCCTATCTAATCTATACTGCAGGCTTATATTGGAGGCACCTACCTATCTAACCTATACAGTGTGTGCTTCCACAACGTGTATCCGCAGCATATGTCTCTAGGCCCCGCATATGACACTCGCCCCAGGCCCCGCGTACTCTAAAGCCACCTCTGCACTCCTGTAATGCAATGCCGAAAGCTGTATTCCATATTCCAGATGCGGCCTTACAAGAGAGCTAAACAGGAGCAGTATTATGCTTGCATCCCAAGTTTCTATCTCCCTTTTAATGCATCTCAAAATTGGATTTGCTTTAGCTACAGCTGCTTGGTATTGAATACAATAATTTAGCTTGTCAAATACTCCTAAGTAAAATGTGGCTGGTCTGTGATAGAGTAACCAGTATGCCTGCTGAGTGTCAAAAGTTACATGTGGAGTGTGTTGTACTTAAGGCAATAGTGGTGGAGTATATGGCAGTGACTGGGCTCATTGTGTTTGTGTGTGTGTGTGTGTGTGTGTGTGTGTGTGTGTGTGTGTGTGTGTGTGTGTGGTGTGTGTGTGTGTGTGTGTGTGTGTGTGTGTGTGTGTGTGTGTGTGTGTGTGTGTGTGTGTGTGTACTGTAGATCACTATTATTGGCATTTGATATTTTGAGGTTTGACGAGGAGTGACCCGTTACTCATGGAGACAGAGGACATGGACGTGTAATAAGGAACATTGTATGAAGAATCATATGGGAAGCAGCTCGCATACTCATTGCTAGACATTGGAAATCTGTCACCCCGCCCACAATCCCTGAATGGCTTAGTGAAGTCCAAACAATTAGCCAAATGGAATCCATGACCCATGCTCTATATGGCAGGGAGGAGGTCCACAATAAGACATGGGTGCACTGGCACATATTTGTAGAAACCCAAGAATACAGAGATGCAATGGCTAATACCTGACAGTCATCCCCTGGTTGTTCTTCTACACCATAGCTCAGATAGCCACATACTATTTGGACTCAGATGGAGTTCTGGTACTGATGGGATGCCCCCAAAACCTCCTACCCGTTCCTTCCTCTTACTATACACTTTCTCTCTTGTCTTCCCTCTTTCTTCTTCTCTTTTACCTCCTTTCTCCCCCTAGATAGTGGAGTTGCAGATTTCAGTATAATTAGCCTGCTCTATTTCCACTCTGCACACTGGACTCAGGAGCTGGGGGATGGGAAGGGGCTCCCCCTCAGACTATGCATGACCCTTTTTCCATAGGCGTATGCATCTACCTTACATGGTCCCTGGCAGTATGATCCCTTTGGGCTCCAGGGGCCATGGTTTCTTCACAATCTCTCACCCCTCCCCTTATCTATCCAATGCTTGTGGAAACATGGGTCTGCGAGGATATCGCCCTGTAAAAATATCCTTCTTCCAACCCTTTGGGGGGACCCCCCTTCACATCACCCCAATAATATACTTCCTATTATGTGAATGTATTACCTACGGAGTCACTGGCTGACTACCGTACTTGCATTGCTCCTTGGCCCACACTTTGTGTTACATAACTCCTTACACTCCTGATGTTACATCTGCTAATTGTTATTATGCATACTGCACTCCTGAAATGTTTGTACAATTTCTGTGCTTTTTATATTTGAAAAATAAAGAATCTTTAAAAAAAAGAATCATATGGGACTTGTGTTTAGGGGATTTTCCTGGTTTTTATATCCTGTAACTATAATTTGGAATTAAATCTCCCAGTGGACTGGTTGTGTATGGTGCTTTCCATGGCATAATCCGCATAGCATAACAGCAGACTTTTCCAAGCACTTAGCAAAGTGTCAATTCATAAAGGCTGTTACCGCATGAAAAGCTACAATTACTGACCAGGTAGATAAATTACCGACTTGGCTGTAGTTACCTCCAACACGTCAGTAAATTGTCAGCAAACCTCAATTCATAAAGCCTTCAACAAGCGGTAAGCCGAGCGATGATTACCGACACCTCTAGTGAAGGGAGCCGTTGTCTGTGTGAGTTATCTGTGGCTGTTCAGGGAGCCATCTGTGTGAGTCATCTGTGGCTGTGCAGAGAGCTGTCTGTGTGAGTCATCTGTGCAGAGATCCATCTGTGTGAGTCATCTGTGCAGGGAAGTCTGTATGAGTCATCTGTGCAAAGAGCCATCTGTGTGAGTCATCTGTGCAGGGAAGCCTGTGTGAGTCATCTGTGCAGAGAGCCATCTGTGCAGGGAAGTCTGTGTGAGTCATCTGTGCACAAAGCCGCCTGTGAGTCATCTGTGCAGGGAAGTCTGTGTGAATCATCTGTACATGGAGCCATAATTACAGCTTATAACAAAAGAGAGATATCGCCACACTTCTGCTGTACCGCTCAATGGGCTGCGGTAATTTATTGAACTTCAAAGGCAGCTGTGAAAATCTTTATGAATTAGCACACAAAGGTCTAAAATACCGAATGCGGTATTTTCCCTCCAGATTTTTTTTTTATCGCACTGCTTTTATGAATCGAGGCCCATAGTGTATCACAACTAAAAGTAAAATATACCAGATGAGAATCACACTGCTGTGCTAACCCCAACAATCAACATAATTCAGTAAAAAGTATACCCAACTTTAATTCAGTCTCAAGAGAAACCATTCAGCCGTGGAAGTTCAACAGTTATTAGAGTTTGAATAAGATTTCTCTTTAATGCAAATCTTCTGCGCATCCATACGGGGAATTCAGGTTTCCAGAATTCAGATGTATGGTCGCGTAGGTAAGGTAACAATCAGATCTCTTCCACTTTCAGCCAAGAGACATCCTCAGAAAAAACACACCCGATCATAGTGTAGCCCAAGATTTAATAAGCAGATAAAAACAGAAGTTGCACTCACAAGCTTTGTAGGAGGTATGCAAGTTCAGCTGGCCTGGGTTCCTGCAGCGTCCCACAGTCTGCATACATGAAAAAAGGCGTGCGGAGGGCGCCGGGTTTGCCCATAGTAGAATCTCATTAAAATTAGCAATATTCTACTACTAAATTTCCATAGTAGAATATCTACTATTGCTAAACCTAACCCTACTCTCACACAGAACCCTCCCCTAACCCCAAGACCCAACTGGTGGTGTCTAACCCCACCACCTGTGGTGCCTAAACCTAACCCCCCTCCTTAACCCAATTCCCCCTCCTCCGATAGGTATCTGCAAGCCATTTGTTGTTCTGCAAGCCTGTGCGGAAAGAATGTCCCCTTGCCTCCATTCATAGCAGCATATTGTGGCTTTGTGGGTTTTCTTTACATAGTTACATAGTTATTTTGGTTGAAAAAAGACATACGTCCATCGAGTTCAACCAGTACAAAGTACAACTCCAGCCTGCTCCCTCACATATCCCTATTGATCCAGAGGAAGGCGAAAAAACCCTTACAAGGCATGGTCCAATTAGCCCCAAAAGGAAAAAATTCCTTCCTGACTCCAGATGGCAATCAGATAAAATCCCTGGATCAACATCATTAGGCATTACCTAGTAATTGTAGCCATGGATGTCTTTCAACGCAAGGAAAGCATCTAAGCCCCCTTTAAATGCAGGTATAGAGTTTGCCATAACGACTTTCTGTGGCAATGCATTCCACATCTTAATCACTCTTACTGTAAAGAACCCTTTCCTAAATAAATGGCTAAAACGTTTTTCCTCCATGCGCAGATCATGTCCTCTAGTTCCTTGAGAAGGCCTAGGGACAAAAAGCTTATCCGCCAAGCTATTATATTGCCCTCTGATGTATTTATACATGTTAATTAGATCTCCTCTCCTGCCCAAATTTCCCCCTAAGAATGCTAAATGCGGCTTTTATCACAGGCGCCTATGGCTGCACCGTTTTTTCCGTATGGGCTCCTGCGCCCTTTTTTCCTGCTTCGCCAAAGTCTGCCCACTGTGAGATTGCACAGTGTCCAGATTCAACGGAGGGATCTAATGGCAGGCAGACTGTGGGACGCTGCAGGAACCCAGGCTACCTGCCTGACATTACATAACTTGTACAAAGCTGTTATGCAACCTACACTTGTGAATGCAACTCTTGTTATGTTATGATCCAGGCTGAAAGTGGGAGAGATCTGATGTTGTTACCTTACCTGCTTGAGAATACATCTAAATTCTGGAAGCCTGAATTTCTGGCTAGTTCTAGTGAGCCTTAAGTGTTGGGGGGGTTTGCTGTGTGTTATCCAAATAGCACGATTCCACGACCATGACACTGTGGGTCGAATCGTGCTATTTGGTTAATGCGCCATTTCACTCTGTTCTGTTGCAGGTGTAATTGGTTTGTGTTCCCCCTATTGATGCAAAGCGGATTTGCATTGAAGATAACTAAATGTAGTGGCTATATTGATGGTGTTCCAAGCAATTGGAAAGGTTGCAATAGAAAGACAGCTTTGCTTAAAAACTAGGCAGCCTGGATAACATATTTGGGTACAATGGGGCAGGTGGAAAAAACAGGAAATATGACCTCAGCTTTTGTGTTCTTTGATTCTATGTTTCTGGGCACGAATACTGAATATCTTCTGTTTCTTTTTCTCATGCTCATTAATTGTATATGTTTGTTTTTAGATGGAAGGGCATTAATATGTGGTGGATATGATGAGTGGTTTTTGCTAATCCTTGATCATGGGCACGCTACGGTTTACATTGCGGGTTTGCTCTCTGCCCCCTTTTTGCTGAGATTTGTCACAGGCTCCTTACAGCTGTCTGACTCTGATGACAAGCACCAATCACATTGTTGCTACTGAAGACAACATAGGCAGTGAGTGTGGTGAGGGGTGTAGTGAGTAGCATGCTTGGTTAACCACCCATACATTGGGAGAAGCAATGATGTGGTTATGTGCGGTGAGCTAAAGAATCAACAATTTGTGTGACTTTGCAATTGTTTGCATCAATATGCATATGTATACTTATTAGCATATCATGTAACCTGTTTCCCATCAGGATTGCCGAAGCACCAGCACCTACACAAGCTTTGACGGGGTTCACTGGTGGACACCTGGGGAGGTGCTTTGAGTGTCCACTTGTTTATGACTTATGCAGTTTAAAAAATGGTTTAATAGCCCCTCCAAAAAACAGTCAGTTGCTGCCACCATTTTTATGATTCAATTAAAAGCTTTAATTACACAACCAGATGGTGCTGGCCCGACTGTGTGACTGTCCTAGAAGAAAAACAGGCTGACCTACATCCCCTACAATACCTAAAAATAAAGCGCCTTTATACATTCTCCTGATAGGTTTACAATGCCTTATTTTGTCAGTAACCCATGTCCACTAGGTGAATCCATGTCTAAGGGTTTCTACCTTTCTTTGAGTGGACTAGGGTTTTTGAGGGTACATGCCAGTATGTATTTCTCATATTAGACCCCATAAACAAACATTTCTATTTTTTCCTCCTAAATTGGAGTAAAAGTATGTGGCCATACCTGTAGCAATTAAACACTTGTCATAAGAGATGCTGGTCCCATCATCCAGTGTAACCTTGTTCTCTCGAACATCCAGATGTATTACCTAAAAAACAAACCACAAGCTAAGGCACAAGAGTAAAACACTCTGAAAGTGGCTAATTCTTGTTGTAGAACTGCTCCACATGTATACTAGTGAGATATCCTCTGTAGATTTAGAACACTGCTCCATAAATAATAAGGGTCAGCCATACTATCCCAGGTAAAAAAAAACACCACACATAAGTAGATAATACCTGTTCTACTTACATAACCTTATAGTAAATAATAAATAATGAGAAAACCGTTCCAGGCATTTTCCATCTTTGCTGCCTCTTACTGAAGCCAATCCTGATGTATTTTTCCTTCCTTGCCTGAAGTGGTGTGTGCAGAAATGCATATCTAGTTTGCCTTGTAAACACATATGAGCAGAAGATCAATTGGATTTCAGCAGCTTCTGCAGAGGGGTGAGGTTATTTATCTTCTATTTCCTTTCTCAGCCTTGTGTCACACTGACTCTTTTAAGGACAGCACAAGAGGTTGGTTTGCTTGATAGAAGAGAGCTTAGGAAAAAAGTGATAAAAAACCAGCAGACTAGGGATATTCAATTCATCTCCACGTTTGACAACCATGCACAATTAGTGAGGAGGAGCATCCTGGATAATTGGACATTGATAGAAGCTGACCCCATGTTGTCAAAAATTTTCCCCACACCACCATCTTTTGTATATCGGAGGGGAAAAAATGTTCGGGACATGCTAGTGCGGGCAGATGTCAGGAAAAATGCCATACAGAAGAGAACCTTTTTGCCTAAAAAAATGGGAACGTTCCCGTGCATGAATTGCCAGAATTGCTCTAGTATCATCAAGGGTGACCATATTAGACATCCTTTGAAGGGTACCAAGATAGACATAAAAGGGAATTTTTCATGTGTAACTGAAAATGTGATATATTTCTTGAAATGCCCCTGTGGGGTTGGATATGTAGGACAGACTTCTAGAGCTGTTCGTGTAAGAATTAATGAACACCGTAGTAATATTAGAATGTACAAGAAATATGCTAATAATCCTGATAAAAAAATTGACTCCCCTGTAGGGAAACACTACTACGAGTGTGGACATAATGTCAGTGATTTGCGCTGGTGTGTCCTGGAAAAAGTTTACACGAATGAAGGTGATAACGGTGAAATTACGCTACTAAGAAGGGAAAGCAGATGGATGGATAAGTTAAGTACGCTTACACCAAATGGACTTAATGAGGCCTTTAGCCTCAAATGCTTTCTGTGACACTGTCTCTTTAATTGCTAATGTCTCTCTGAACTTACTAAGTGTGTGCCCGCCCTTGATGGGTGTGTTTTAATGTTTATATAGGTGAGTGATTTTTGTATTTGGTAACACTTGATAAAGGCCGTTGGGCCGAAACGTCGTGCTGTTTGCTACTATGGTGCTAATAAAGCCAAAGCTATAATTGCAGAATCCAGGTTGAGACCCAGTTACTTCCTTTCTTCGTGTGTTGGCTTCCCTCACACTGCAATGCCCTCAGCCAATCAGCAAAGAGCAGGAACGTGGGAGGGGAAAAAAGATAGATAAGGCTTTTTTTTTTAGCTTCCCTCTCCCCAACAATGTAAGAGAAAAGAGCCAGGCTAACTGAGATAAAATCCATTACAGCAGTGCAGTGGGTAATAGGAATTCGATTTTATGGCTGACAATCCAGCTTTAATGCCCTTGCTTGCTATTTGATTTTTGGTGGAATTGCAAATACCCATTGAAAGGGAGCTGAATGGCATTGCACCAAAAATGCAAGATGCAGTGAATTTGCAGATCATAGAGGATCTGTTAGCAGGAACAGTGCGCATCACCCTACATTCTTGTGCGGATGTCTTTGCGATCGACAAGCTGCATGAGTTTCAACAATCTGACCAAAGCACATGTAGTGTAAAAGAGACCTTCATTCTTATGAATATGTTAGAGCTGCCTAGCTATTCTACTGTTCTTTGCAGACTACATACATTTACAGCATGTACTCGTGTAAAGAGATCTACTCTAGAGGCTTTTTAGCCTAGCCTTCCCTTTTAGCACCTAGCAAGAATCATAAAACCAACATTCAGTTAATCAGTGTTGACACTATTTAAACCATATGTATTTATTTACTAGTCTACCTAAGCCCGTTTAAAAATCTCTCTAATCTGAGCTGCTGTTAACCTGCGATTTCTGAGAGGCTGGTGACTCGGATGAACTTATCCTCCACAGCAGAGGTGACTCTTGGTCTTCCTTTCCTTGGGCGGTCCGCATGTGAGCCAGTTTCTTCGTAGCGTTTGATGGTTTTTGAGACTGCACTTGGGGACACTTTCAAAGTTTTCCTAATTTTTCGGACTGACTGACGACCTTTACAGCGAACAGTCTATTCAGTAGGACTATCAGCTGTGTATCCACCTGACTTCTCCACAATGCAACTGATGGCCCCAACCCCATTTATAAGGCAAGAAATCCCACTTATTAACACTAGATTTACCAGGCCTGCGCAGATCTGCGTAAATTCCCTGGACCTCACACTTACTAGCACCCCTGCTGAGTTTTTTAACATGCCATCAGCTCCATTGTTCTTTCTTTTGTTCTGAAAACACACCCATTACCTGTGAGGCCTGGCACATTTGCATTTGTTTACTTAAAGTAGCTCAGATCCAAGGTGATTTAGTTCATTTGCCCACCTCACATCCCCACAACCAGAGAGTTCTGTTCTTTGTGTGCCAGACTGATACTGTAATCAAGGGGCTTTTATTGGTGTTTCAATGTGCACTGTGTGGGTAAAGGAGGACAATGGAGTGCCCAGTGCAGTAGCAAGTCACTCGTGCTTCACTGTGCAAGCTGGACGCACAAAGTCTGCTAAGGTTTGTCATTGCCATAATACATATGATATTTATATAAACCCACGATGGACAATTTCTTTACTTCACTGTCACTCAGACTGCTGCAGCGCAAAACAACGCTATTGGGCACAGTGAATAAAGTCCGGTGTGAACTTCCTCAGCTTGCAAAAGAGGTATTATTATTATTTATAAAGCGCCAACATATTACGCAGTGCTGGACATTAATTTAGGTTACAGACAATATTTAGGGGTGACATACAGCAATGACAATATAGGAATACAAGAAAACCAGATCACACAGCACAGTATGAGTACAAGGTAATGCTTAGTCAGTCACTGGATGGGAGCATGGAGATTAGGCAAGTTAGGTTCACTCAAATGCATAGCATGGGTCCACAGTAATGGAGGTGCATGATCAGGTAGGACACAAAAGGAGGAGGACCAAAGGCTTACAATCTAGAGGTAGAGGTAGGTACACGAGAGGTAGGGGACCAGAGTTCAGCTGTGGGTTTAGAGAAATTGTGAGGGGTGGTAGGCCAGAGTGAAAAGGTGAGTTTTGAGGGCCTTCTTGAAGGTGTTGAAGGAGGGGGCTGCCCTAATGGGTGGAGGTAGGGAGTTCCATAGTGTTGGAGCAGCTCTTGAGAAGTCCTGGAGGAGTGCATGGGACTGGGTGATGCGGGGGACAGTCAGGCGAAGTTCATTGGAGGAGCGGAGTGAGCAGCTTTGTGTGTATCAATAGCATTTATAGATATTGGTTTTGCGCGAAAATGCTCGTTTGCGCGCGAAAATTCTCGTTTCACGTGAAAAATCACGATCGCGCAAAACGCAAAATTCTGTTTTATTTGTCAGTGTTTCAAACTTTACAGTGTTTGCAGACCCAGTGTCCATCGTCCCTGCGTTTGGCACAGGTGAATTTCTGACATGTTGCACAGGTAAACCTGAGATTCCTGTTGCAGCTCTCTTGCACCTGGCACTGTGTTGTCTGTACAGTCCCTGGCACAGCAGCTGCAACAGCTTCAGCAGCCCGCCTTTGTGCCAATATTTCCTTGTGCTGCATGAATCGGCAACGGAGTTCCTTAGCTAGAAGACTCAGAAACAATCTTCTTTTGTAGCACTGGCAGAGGAGTTCCTTGGGTCCTTGGAGATCGGGGGCACCTGTGCGGTCGCAACTAAAATTGGGTGTGGTCATGCAGCGAGTGGGCGTGGCCATGGGTGGGGCCAAATGTACATGAACTTAGCAGCGGTGTAAGCTACAGATAACGTGCCTGCCCATCGAAATATTGGATGGAGCCCCCTGTCCTTTATTTAGATAATTTACAATCAGTATAGGCATAGATCAAAGATGTATATGCACATACAATTTTGATTGGTCAATCACTGACCAATTTTACCACCCCCATGCAGTAAATGGGCCAACAGACAAATAATTTGAAGAACAGAGCTAAAATTGGCTAATCAAAATTGTATGTGGGTACCAGGCTTTACAGCGAATACTGTACATACTGAAAGTAGCAGGGATCAGCATACAATACAGCTGGTTTACAATCAGTCACAGGCACAGCGCAACATCGTATACTGTACACACTGGAGGTAGATCAGCACACAGTGCAGGCACTAAAGAGCAGCTTATACTGTACATACTGTAGGCAGCAGAGATCAGCACACTGCAGCTAGCTTGCAGAAAAATAGGTGTGGCCATGGACCAGAATGTGGGTGTAGTCACGGGTGGAGACAAATTTACATGAACTTCGCAATGGTGGGACATTAGCAGAGACCCCCAGTTAGGTAGGGAGTGACAGAAGGGACCCCTGTTAGGTAGTGAGTGACAGGGACCCCCTCACCTCGCAGCCAGCAGCGTCAGACCTCGATCAGTGGGCGACCTGACCAGTTAGAGCGGGCGCAAATATGTGGAAGCGATGTCACTTCCGCATATCAGCGGTGTCCGCTAGGTGCTAGCGCCCGCTCTAACTGGTCGCCGGCTGATCGAGGTCTGACGCTGCTGGCTGTCTGGCAGCGTGGACAGCTGCGGCGGCCACGGTGGGGGGGGGGGGGGGGGGGGGTTGGTGGCGGAGGACGGGAGGGGGGGGGGGGGCAGCGGGGCCTGGGCACCCCTGGAAATAGATTGGGGGCACCCCAGAAAATGTTGGGGGCACGGGCCCTCAAAATAGCGCTAGCGACGCCACTGAGCACTGGTGTAAAATTATACACACATTCACATACCTTCATGTGGTTATAGTCTGTTATCATATTGGGTTTCCTCTTTCTGCCGTCACCGATCGTCACGTCTTGGTGCATTTCACTTAGAACACACACAGTCTTGTTTTTTTTAGGTGTCAAGGAGACACTGCCACTTCTAAGCACTGAAGTGGAGAATACCTCTCGCTGTGCAGTGTCTTTTGCAAGCTAAGGAAGTTCACGCCGGACTTTATTCACCGTGCCCAATAGCGTTGTTTTGCGCTGCAGCAGTCTGTGCGACAGTGACAGTGAAGTAAAGAAATTGTCCGTCGTGACATTTCTCCCATCATCCAAAAATGGCTCCATCAGATTCATGACCACGTTCTCTGCCAGCCTCTCTCCCTTCTGACGACTGGGGTCCTTTCCCAAGTAAGGAGATGCATTTATCCCCTGAACTTCAGCGCTGCAAGGTCTCTTATTTTAGGAATCCATCACCGACACCCAACAAAGTGCAGGCTTACCAGCTTCCCATAAGACCCAAATTATAAGGTCTAAGCGTGTGTGTGGTCAAAATCCCCACCGATCTAACACTTCCACGTCCAGCGATCCAGATGCTCCTGATGTCAGTCCTCTGAGGATATTCTCCGCAAATGAGGATATATATCACAAAGCAAAAACAAATCTAAGTGCTCTCTGTTTCCATAAAAAATATGCACTTTATTCATGTAAAAAACGTGAACAAGTACTCACATAAGGGCCCTTGTTACAGGGACCCTCAGTAGACACAGTGTGTATAAATATATCAGCAGGGCGCCAATCTCCCATCTGCCATCCGTTCTGTCCGCCCGACCTAGGTTTCGCTATTGCGTCCTCAGGGGCTTCTAAACGGAATGGCAATCCGGGTGAGTGTTAAATAGTCTCTCACCTCCATCTTACTTTCCGTGCGTTCCATTCGGCGGAAGTCCGGATGTGACGCAGCGGAAGTGACGTCACGCTGGTTTGAACGCGCGGCTTGACTCGCTGGCGGTGTCTAAGATGGAGGTGAGAGACTATTTAACACTCACCCGGTTTGCCAATCCATTTAGAAGCCCGAGGACGCAATAGCGAAACCTAGGTCGGGCGGACAGAACGGATGGCAGATGGGAGATTGGCGCCCTGCTGATATATTTATACACGCTGTGTCTACTGAGGGTCCCTGTAACAAGGGCCCTTATGTGAGTACTTGTTCACGTTTTTTACATGAATAAAGTGCATATTTTTTATAGAAACAGAGCACTTAGATTTGTTTTTGCTTTGTGATATATATCCTCATTTGCGGAGAATATCCTCAGAGGACTGACATCAGGAGCATCTGGATCGCAGGACGTGGAAGTGTTAGATCGGTGGGGGTTTTGACCACACACACGCTCAGACCTTATAATTTGGGTCTTATGGGAAGCTGGTAAGCCTGCACTTTGTTGGGTGTCGGAGATGGATTCCTAAAATAAGAGACCTTGCAGCGCTGAAGTTCAGGGGATATATGTTATTGTGAAGTCATTCTGAAGGACTTTTTAACTTCTGGGCAGCTCATGGAACTTTTATAGATCTTTGCAAGGAGATGCATTGCAGACATATTTGGTCTCCAAATCCGTGGCCATCCAGAACTTGATTTCAAATTTGTCTGGCTTGGTTGCGATATACTGTGTGAATGGACAACGAACCTTGGTAGGGAACAGTTGTTCATCTATGGTCATGTGTTCTGGAGTGCACAGCACTGTGTCATGCCACTCCCTTACATACACTGCTACAATGGATGGACAGCATCACACCTTTTGGCCACCTCTACAGCATTCATATGTTGTGAAAAGCCAGCCTAATTGCATTACAGTATCTGCCATACTGCCATCAATGCCATGGCAATGGAATGCCTCAGTCTGTCATCATTTGTCATGTCAATGGAACACTGCCAAAAGTGCCAATTGCCCTCTGATTGCATTTTGCTGCATGAATCGGCAACAGAGTTCTGCGTCTGAGTGGGTTTCCTCCGGGCACCCCGGTTTCCCATCACATCTCAAAAACATACAGATAAGTTAATTGGCTTCCCTCGAATTTGGCCCTAGATGACGATACATACACTACATGATACATACATAGACATACTGTATGATTATGACAGGAACTAGATTGTGAGCCCCTCTGAGGGACAGTTAGTGACGAGACAATATACTCTGTACAGTGCTGCGTAATTTATTGGCGCTATATAAATACTTAAATAAAATCTGCCCCTGCCTTTCCACCCATACTGCCCTCACTCATGCAACCCCCAATATCTGCTACAGGCACCCGTACCCCAACCTCTGTTTCACCTCAGACACTTCGTCTACACTTCAGAGTCCTCTACACTTCACTTCATTGGAGACTGAAGTGTTAGCAAGTTTTCATTGTATTCATGTCATTGTACCAGCAACTTTTCATTCTGTTTTCACACAATTTTTTATAAAGGACTTGTGTTTCCATAAATTGTGAATGTGTGTCTAATATTTGCAGGTCAGTGAATGTGGGGGATATTTTGTATAAATACGGCAGGCATGTCTGAAGGTTTCCATGTCTTATGGTGGGCATACACTGTTAGTTTTATGCGCCGGATCGAGCCAGCGGCTCGATGCCGGCGAATCCCCGCTCGTCCCCGCCGGCGCTTCCTTATCACCGCTCGATTCACTGCCATTGTCCGCCGGTGGGAATCTAGCGGGCGCGGGCCAAGCGGCATGATCGGGCCAGCTGAATATTATCAGCTGGCCGGATTAGCTGGTCGATACACGGTACAGAAACGTACCGTGTATCCCCAGCATTACACACAGGTTTAGATCTGCCTTGGATCTGAGCTACTCTGAGTAAACAAATGGAAATGTGCCAGGCCTTACAGGTAATGGGTGGTTTGCACAACAATAGATTGAAGATAATCAAGATGAAGACCTGTGAAAATCTCAGCAGGGGTAACCTCTGGCCTTGCAACAGAAAATGTGGTAATTCTAGTGTTAAACCAGACAGGGCACACCTGTGAAGTGAAAACCATTTCAGGTGATTACCTCTTGAAGCTCATCAAGAGAATGCCAATAGTGTGCAAAGCAGTAATCAAAGCAAAAGGTGGCTACTATGAAGAACCTAGAATATGACATATTTTCAGTTGTTTCACACTTTTTGGTTATGTACAATACCTCCACATGTGTTAATTCATAGTTTGGATGCCTTCAGTGTGAATCTACAATGTTCATAGTCATGAAAATAAAGAAAACTCTTTGAATGAGAAAGGAGAAAATGTGTCCAAACTTTTGGTCTGTACTGTTACATATATACATATACACACACACATAGGGTGGGCCATTTATATGGACACACCTTAATAAAATGGGAATGGTTGGTGATAGTAACTTCCTATTTGTGGCACATTAGTATATGTGGGGGAGGGGAAGGGGACTTTTCAAGATGGGTGGTCACCATGGCTGCCATTTTGAAGTCGGCCATTTTGAATCCAACTTTTGTTTTTTCAATAGGAAAAGGGTCATGTAACACATCAAACTTATTGGGAATTTCACAAGAAAAATAATGGTGTGCTTGGTTTTAACGTAACTTTATTCTTTCATGAGTTATTTACAAGTTTCTGACCACTTCTAAAATGTGTTCAATGTGCTGCCCATTGTGTTGGATTGTCAATGCAACCCTCTTGTCCCACTCTTCACACACTGATAGCAACATCGCAGGAGAAATTGTAGCACAGGCTTCTTGTATCTGTAGTTTCAGGTGCTGCACATCTCGTAGCTTTCCGTCCAAAAGCGAACGTTCCCGTCCATCTGTCCTCGCGGAATATTTCGATCACCGGCAGGTCTGAGTGCGTTGATAGCGGCGTTCGAATGTCCGACGACTGACGCTATCGGCAATAGATTACCTGTTCCGCCGCTGCGTGTCCCTGCGGTCCCTTCTCCGCGCTGGGCTGCGGCTGGCTTCACTTACTTCCTGTCCCGACAGGAAGTTTAAACAGTAGAGCGCCCTCTACTGTCTAAAACTTCCCCCGACAGGAAGTAAAGTGAAGCTGGAGCCCTGAGCAGAGAAGAGACAGCAGAGACAGGGGGACTTGCGCCGGCCGGATCAGGTAATGTATTCAGGGTACGGCGGCGGCAGCTCCACAGATTGTGAATTGGTTTCATAGTGAAATCGATTCAAAATCTATTTGCAGTGTAGGCAGCCAATAAATCCCTCTTTGATCAGATTCTATCACAGAGGGATCTATCTGCTGGTCGATCTGGTGGCAATCGAACAGTGTATGGCAGCCTTAAAGTACCCCTTACCTGGTTTCCCCCTCCCCTTAAACTTTTAATAGTATTTTACTATTAGTGCTGTGACAAAGTCACAGCACCATCCTCCCCCCTCCAGTACCCCCTGTGGACCCAGTTCTGCTCAGCCATCCTCTTCGACTGAAGCAGAACGTCGATTATGAGTGGGGAGGAAGGGACGTCCTTAACTCTGCCCCCTTCACCTGCCGGTTTAGATCTGTATAGGTTTTAGTGCACACAGCGCGCAGGGGAGCTGCGTTGTGTGCGGGCTTGTGGTAATTGAGGTCAGAATGATATCCGATCTCAATTACCACAAGCCCGCTGCATGCAGTAAAACATATACGGATCTAAACCGGCAGGTGAAGGGGCCACAGGGGGGGATGATCATGCTGTGTGCTGCGACGAAGCAATAAAACGACGCACCAACTATAAAGCAATTTTAAAAGACTTTAACACCAGGTCAGAGGTACTTTAAGGAATCTGTGACTGAAAGTGCCTTGCTCTGCAAAAAAAACCCAAAAACAAACAAAAAAAAACATACATTAAAGAAACGCTGTGAAAGAGACATTCACAAAAACTATACAAGCAAAACACACCTAAAGTAAATCAGTGACTGTAAGTGCATTACCAAGCAAAAACAACATAAATTAAAGATATGCAGTTAAAGGGACATTTGCAAACAAAACTATATAAGCAAAACACATCTAAAGGTGGCCACTAACGCTCCAATTTCTAGCGAAAAAACGTTAGCGCGATCAGAAATTCTGATCGGAAGTGAAATTGTTCACTACACCATCAACGAACCAATCTTTGCTTCCTATCTATCACAACCAACAAGAAAATGCAAATCCAAAATTTGGTTTGATGAAAATCCAATCAGATGGCTATTTTTATAATCGTTTGTAATCGATTGTGTCCATCAACAGAGATTATTTACAACCAATCCGATCAAAATTTCTGACCGTTTGAACGATTGGGGGGGGGGGGGGGGGGGAAAGGGGGGGGGGAAAGGGGGGGGGGGGGGGGGGTTGGGGGGAAAAAGGGGGGGGTTGGGGGCGGAGGGGGGGGGAAGTGATAATAAAGAAGAGAAGTGGGGGGGGGGGGGGAAGAGAGGGGGGAAAACTTTGTATTAGGGGGAAGCAAAATAGTGGTAATTTTAAGTTTTAAATATCAATATATAATCGTGACACTAATATTCATAAACATAATAAAACGTTAATCACAATCATGTGGTGAGTAGCATAATTGTACACATACACAAACAAACACAAGTGTATTAGGAGCGGTTATCCTATATGGGAATAGTGCACCAAAGTGCAGGGATGGGGATAGTACATTAGGTGTTAAGGAAAGATATGCAGAGTAAATATAGAGGGCACATAAAGAGACAAGTATCAAAAAGGTTCAAAAAAGGTTCACTTACCAGCAGTATGTCCAGATAGCACCTGGCGATATGGCAAGGCAACATTGACCTGATTCCCTCTTTATTAATTATCTTAATTCCAATGCTGCTGGACTACAATTTACTTCACAACATGATCCCATGAATATTGAATACCTTGATCTTACACTGTTCATAGAATCTAACACTATAAAAACTAAAACATATTTCAAACCGGTAGATGCTAACAATTATATACATTTTGAAAGTTTTCACCATCGCCCCTGGACCATCAACACACCATATAGCCAATTCAGAAGGATACATAGAAATTGTACAGACACCTCAGACTACAACGCACAATCAGACTTACTAACAAATTTCTGGCACGAAAATACCCCAAAAAACTTATTAAGGATGCTAAATTTAAAGCTAAAACAACCCCATCACATAACCCAGGTCAGCTCCCCACTAAGCCACCCAACGTAGATTGCCCCCGATTCATCACACGATACAATGCCCAACACCCACAAATCCGCTCAATTCTAACGAATAGGTGGGACATTCTACTGCAAGACCCCTATCTGCGACAATCCATTCCACAAAAACCTCAAATCACCTTCAGAAGAGCCCCTAACTTGCGTAATCTGCTAGCACCTAGGAAACTCCGCACACAAATATCCAATTCAATTCCAAACATTACACACTCCCCGGGTTGTTTTCCATGCAATAATACTAGATGTAAAGCTTGCCCATTCATTAATGTCACCACCTCATTCTGCTCCAATATCACCAAAACTAACTATTCAATTAAACACCCGATTACTTGCACTTCAAGATATATCATATATGTGATCTCCTGCCCTTGTCACCTCCAGTATGTGGGCCGCACGACACAACCGGATTGGACAACACAAAAGAAATATATTGAAAAACGTTCCCCTTCACAGCGTCTCGAGACACTTTCGGCACTCACCATCACAATGACCCCACTTTATTCCGTATAACACTTATAGAATCCATTAACCCGCAACAGCACAATGCTTTTGAAATACTGAAAGCGAGAGAAATGTTCTGGATACAAATACTGAGGACTCTCATTCCAGAGGGACTCAACGAACAACTAGAAAAAATACATTGACCATAACACATCAATATTATTTTAACCTAGTCGCCTCTTTTATCGGTCTGTGTCTTACATTCGAGTTTTTATTAATTTTTATTATCTTTTATTTATTTACGATTATAATCTTCTTGTGTTTTTAGTTCATTTTTACAATGGTATTTTAGCGTGATTTATGTTATGAATTCTATGCTTAGTATTAATTATACCAACGTGTTTCTGCTATATCCATACTCTATGTTCTAATCGGCTAGTCGGAACCTTTTACTTTTATTGTATTATCAATTTTACTCATGCCTATATATACATTTGTTTACATTGATAGTTGATAGTGTTGCAATGTAGAATTAATCATATGATAATAATTGCATATAATTTTACAGCTACAATAGTGTATATAGTCGGATCAAGTAACCTGAAATGTATGGATGCAAACTAGTATTTTTCCTATTATTAGTAATGGTTCCGCATCCCAATGCGTCCATATGTACGCCATATTTCCATTCCATGCCACCGTACGCATGGCGTCATGTTAGTACGCATGCGCCCCGTTTCATTACAGGTATATTGCGTCCAAATGTGCGCATGCGCGCATTGATAATAACACACAATCTCTAAACGTCATTACGCGTCGAGATACGCATGTACGCATGCGTAATGACGTAATTACGCATGGCGGGAAACCAAGCGCCCGCCCCACATTCCAATCAGCTAAGGGGAGTGGTTCACCGCTATATAAAACAGCAGTTCAGTTCCACTTGGCCACTGAGGCGCCAGGTGCTATCTGGACATACTGCTGGTAAGTGAACCTTTTTTGATACTTGTCTCTTTATGTGCCCTCTATATTTACTCTGCATATCTTTCCTTAACACCTAATGTACTATCCCCATCCCTGCACTTTGGTGCACTATTCCCATATAGGATAACCGCTCCTAATACACTTGTGTTTGTTTGTGTATGTGTACAAATATGCTACTCACCACATGATTGTGATTAACGTTTTATTATGTTTATGAATATTAGTGTCACGATTATATATTGATATTTAAAACTTAAAATTACCACTATTTTGCTTCCCCCTAATACAAAGTTTTCCCCCCTCTCTTCCCCCCCCCCCACTTCTCTTCTTTATTATCACTTCCCCGCCCCTCCGCCCCCCAACCCCCCCCCCCCTTTTTCCCCCCAAAACACCCCCCCGGTCCTTCCTTCCACCCCCATAATATAACTACCGGCAGGGCTGTGGAGTCGGTCCAAAAATCCACCGACTCCGACTCCTTAGTTTAGGATTCCACCGACTCCGACTCCACGACTCCAACTCCTCTAATTTGCATATTACAATTTTGTTGATTAAAAGTATGTAACACGAAATTCGTCTCTTAACTGCCAACGCTTAGGAATTTTACAAGACAACTGAAGTGAGAAGGATATGTAGACTACTATATTTATTCCCTTTAGACTAAAACTAGTCCTTGGTAAGAGTACTTGTAAAAGGTACAAACCGGAACAAAGAACATCTATCAGGCCCTAGGCAATGTAAGTGTGGGTACATGTAAGAATGATGTGCAGGTTCTCTGCAGGGGAATGAGGAGATTGTAAGTAAACAGACAACACCTCTGTGTTCAATGTGGACAGCATTCTCAGTGGATTCTCTGCAGCTCTGTGGGGAGTGCATATGTAGAGTATAGTACTACTGTGTAACAAAGTAAACCTGAGACAGATGAAATTAAAGTTTTATACATACCTGGGGCTTCCTCCAGCCGCCTTCAGGATAATCAGTCCCTCGATGTCCTCCTCCACCACCTGGATCTTCTGCTATGAGTCCAGGTACTTGAGCCAGTCAGGCGTAGTGCGCATGCACACACTCCGCCGCCAGGAGCATACTACACCTGTGCAGCACTATTGCGCAGGTGCAGAATGTTCCTGGCTGTGGGAGCGGCATGCGGCCGGACAGCGCTGACTGGCTGAATTACCAGGACTCATAGCAGAAGATCCGGGTGGTGGAGGACAGCGAGGGACTGATTAGCCTGAAGGGGGCTGGAGGAAGCCCCAGGTATGTATAAAACTTTACTTTTCATCCGTCTCAGTTACCCTTTAATTTGTAGTCACCAAACCAAATTTTAATAACATATCACATTATTTGATTTCATCAGCAAAGGGAGTGCATACATTTGCATAAATCAGCATCAATGCAGAATTATTTCCATCTCGTTGACCATCTCTATTAGTGACACAGCTACACATCAGGCTTTATTCTTACAGCATAGATGTTATTTAGTATATATAAGAGATTCCTGTGTACACATCATATATACAGTCACAATCAGATATGTATATCTGACCTTAAAAATACGGGGACTGCTTTATTGAAGCAGCACAAGTAACTAATTTTGACTGGTTTATTTCATTTTTGTGGACTAAGCACAGCTATTACTGTATATATACTGTATATATACATTATTTTAATGACTATTATCTGAGAAATAGAACATTTTATCATATTTTCTATTTTAATTACAGTTACAAATTCATTAGGAGTCGGAGTCGGTGCATTTTTTCCCGACTCCGACTCCAGGCACCCAAAATTGCCCGACTCCACGACTCCGACTCCACAGCCCTGACTACCGGTCACTTCTTTCCCGTTAAATTTTAATCACAACAGAAAATCCCCCCATACAAATATTTTTTTGTTTAGTTATATGCAGTTTGTTCAGGATTGTACAAATGTGTTGCCTCTTACCCCCAGTTGTGTGCTCCTTCCTGTAATTGCCTGATGAAGCGGGCTTGACCTGCGAAACGCGTTGCGATCTGTTTTTGGAGTATACCAATAAAATGTCCCTTTTGTGAATACACAGTTGTTGTGTCTGCTTGTGGGAGGTGAGTCCACCCCTGCCTCCTAAGCAATAATTTTAAAACTTTTAAATATTGTTTTTATCCTTTTGGCGCCTCTGTTCCTGATCATAATACTGATTGTATCCACCTTTGGTGGAGGGGGATACCCCTTCTTGTCTTTTCAAGCCTACAGAGAGCGACTTCTTAATCCTGAGTGGGGACAGGCTAATCTCCTCACCTGCCTATACAGTGGTTGCCTGGAGGTAACCCTGGTTTGTGAGTATACATTTCATACTCTTTATAATTATCCAATTGCCTTGACATACTACACCATATCGGGCTCTCGGTTCTTCTCTTTTTCATTTTTCTCTTTTTCATGTAGTATATGTACAATTGTTACAAAAGTTCAAAAGTTTTACACTTAAGCAACATTATTTACTGTAACTACATTGTTTTTTATTTGTTTCATAAATTAAAAAAAATGTGGAAAGTGACATTTTTACCATTTTTCTTCTTTAAGATGTTTAAAGAATAAATAAAAAAGGTAGGAATCAACTGTAGAAATATCCACTTAGTTTGCAATGGAAAAAGTGTGTTTTCACAAATATTAGTACACATATGTTCTAGCGCCCGTTAATTTAATGGGCTTAATGTATTTTATAATGGATGTCAGATATTAAAGGTGTAGTTAGGCATGTGAGAAGGGGGCAGATAGGTGAAATAGAAGGCACTTGATGAATATAGGAAGACAAAGGTGGAAGGCTTAGAAAGCAAACTAAAGTAAAAGCCAACAAAGTAGCAAAACTGACATCGAAAATTGATAGAAGTTTTGAATCAGGATGATACTATTTATTGGCTAACTTAGTGGTAACAGAAGGTAAGGTTTTGTCTAATAAGCCTTCTTCAGACTTACAGTGGGATGCGAAAATTTGGGCAACATTGTTAATTGTCATGATTTTCCTGTATAAATCGTTGGTTGTTACGATAAAAAAAAAAAATGTCAGTTAAATATATCATATAGGAGACACACACAGTGATATTTGAGAAGTGAAATGAAGTTTATTGGATTTACAGGAAGTGTGCAATAATTGTTTAAACAACATTAGGCAGGTGCATAAATTTGGGCACCACAAAAAAAATAAATGAAATCAATATTTAGTAGATCCTCCTTTTGCAGAAATTACAGCCTCTAAACGCTTCCTGTAGGTTCCAATGAGAGTCGGGATTCTGGTTGAAGGTATTTTAGACAATTCCACTTTACAAAACATCTCTAGTTCATTCAGGTGTGATGGCTTCTGAGCATGGACAGCTCTCTTTAAAGGGATACTTAAGTCAAAAATAAAAAATGATTTTTACTCACCTGGGGCATCCCTCAGCCCCCTGAAGCTGTATGGTGCCCTCGCAGCCTCGCTCCGATCCTCCTGTCCCCGCCGGCGGCTACTTCCAGGCTCGGCAACAGCCACCGACAGGCTGGGAACGTGAGTGATTCTCCGCGTTCCCAGCCACTATATCACCCTCTATGCTGCTATAACGTATATGTTATACGCTATACGCTATAGCAGCATAGAGGGTGATAAAGCAGCTGGGAACACGGAGAACCACTCGCGTTCCCAGCCTGTCGACGGCTGTCGCCGTACCCGGAAGTAGCCTCCGGCGGGGACAGGAGGATCGGAGCGAGGCTGCAAGGGCAGCATACAGCTTCAGGGGGCTGAGGGATGCCCCAGGTGAGTAAAAATCATTTTTTATTTTTGACTTAAGTATCCCTTTAACTCACACCACAGATTTTCAATTATATTCAGGTCTGGGGACTGACTGATATGGCCATTTCAGAACGTTGTACTTGTGCCTCTGCATGAATGCCTTAGTAGATTTTGAGCAGTGTTTAGGGTCATTGTCTGGTTGAAAGATCCAGCCCCGGCGCAGCTTCAGCTTTGTCACTGATTCCTGGACATTGGTCTCCAAAATCTGCTGATACTGAGTGGAATCCATGCGTCCTTGAACTTTGACCAGATTCTCAGTCCCTGCACTGGCCACACAGCCCCACAGCATGATGGAACCACCACCATATCTTACTGAAGGTAGCAGGTGTTTTCTTGAAATGCTGTGTTCTGCTTCCTCCATGCATAACACTCCTTGTTATGCCCAAATAACTCAATTTTAATTTCAGCAGTCCACAGCACCTTATTCCAAAATGAAGCTGGCTTGTCCAAATGTGCTTTAGCATACCTCAAGCGGCTCTGTTTGTGCTGTGGGCGGAGAAAAGGCTTCCTCTGCATCACTCTCGCATACAGCATCTCCTTGTGTAAAGTGCGTCAAATGGTTGAACGATGCACAGTGACTCCATCTGCAGCAAGATGATGTTGTAGGTCTTTGGTGCTGGTCTTTGGATTGACTGACTGTTCTCACCATTCGTTGTTTCTGTTTATCCTAGATTTTTCATGGTCTGCCACTTCGAGCCTTAACTTGAACTGAGCCTGTCGTCTTCCATTTCCTCAACATTTTCCTAACTGTGGAAACAGGCATTTAGTGTAGAGTGAACACCGCTGCATCCCACCAAACTCCACAACAGTGCAGGACCTGGTCAGTAAATCCAGAAATCACAGGTGAAAAAGAGAGGGTCCGCACATGTCAATGAAGATTTCCTTTATTGTTGGACATATCCAAAACATCCAGGGCAAACATCAGGTAGCTGACATGTTTCGGACTAACTGTCCTTAATCATTAAGGACAGTTAGTCCGAAACATGTCAGCTACCTGATGTTTGCCCTGGATGTTTTGGATATGTCCAACAATAAAGGAAATCTTCATTGACATGTGCGGACCCTCTCTTTTTCACTTGTGGAAACAGGCAGCTTGAATCTCTGAGACAGCTTTCTGTATCCTTCCCCTAAACCATGATGATGAACAATCTTTGTCTTCAGGCCATTTGAGAGTTCTTTTGAGACCCCCATGTTGCCTCTCTTAAAATAAATATAAAAAGAAGAGGGAAACTTACAATTGAGCCCCTTTAAATACTCTTTCTTATAATTGTATTCACCTGTGTATGTAATATAGGGGTCACTGAGCTTACCAAGCCAATTTGAGTTCCAATAATTAGTTCTAAAGGTTTTGCAATTAATAACATAACAACACTGCCCAAATGTATGCACCTGCCTAATTGTATTTAACCACTTCCCAACTGAGGGGTTTTACCCCCTGACCACCAGAGCAATTTTCACCTTTCAGCGCTCCTTCCATTCATTCGTCTATAATTTTATCATTACTTATCGCAATGAAATGAACTATATCTTGTTTTTTTCGCCACCAATTAGGCTTTCTTTAGGTGGGACATTATGCCAAGAATAATTTGTTTTTGTAATTAAAAGAATAATTAATTTTGAATAAATAATAAATAAATAAATAATAAAAAAAAAAAATAATAAAAAAAAGAATAAATAATTTTGTAATTAATAAGAATAATTTGTAAATGTGTTTTAATGGGAAAATAGGAAAAAATGTGGGGAAAAAAATTATTTTTCAGTTTTCGGCCTTTATAGTTTTTAAATAATGCATGCTACTGTAATTAAAACCCATTAAATGTATATGCCTATTTATCCCGGTTATAAAACCGTTTAAATTATGTCCATCACAATGTTTGCCGCCAATATTTTAATTGGAAATAAAGGTGCATTTTTTTCAGTTTTGCGTCCATCCCGAATTACAAGCCCATAGTTTATAAAGTAACAGTGTTATACCCTCTTGACATAAATATTTAAAAAGTTCAGTCCCTAAGGTAACTATTTATGTATTTTTTTTAAATTGTACATTTTTTTTTTTAATTACAAAAAAAAAAATTGGGGAGTGTGGGAGGTAAGGAGTTAATTTTTTGTGTAAAACAAGTTTATTTGTGTGTAAAAAATGGTTAGGGTGTAGTTTTACTATTTGGCCACAAGATGGCAACATTACAAATTAGTTTCAGGCGACCTGCAAGCGTCCTTCCGGACGCTTGCAGGAAGTAGAAAGAGGCTGGGACTTTGTTATTTTTCACAATGATCGCGCTGCTCAGCCGAGCGGCAGCAGATCATTGCGGGGCTGAGATCAACGAACGGGAATGGATTTTCCCGTTCGTTGATCTCTGGGCGAGCGGGCGGCGGCGTGTTTACTAGCGGCGGGCGGCGTGTTTACAAGCGGGAGCGCGGACAGCGGCGGGAGTGCGCAGAGTACGGATTTCTCCGTCCCTGGGGGTGAAAGGATGGAAAAAGGGGCGGAGAAATCCGTACGCGCGGGGGTAAAGTGGTTAAACAATTATTGCACCCTTTCTGTAAATCCAATAAAGTTCATTTCACTTCTCAAATATCACTGTGCGTGTCTCCTATATGATATATTTAACTGACATTTTTTATTCTAACAACCAACGATTTATACAGGAAAATCATGACGATTAACGTTGCCCAAACTTTCGCATCCCACTGTAGTTCCTGTATTTTAACAAGATGTTACAACACCCAACTTATAGACGCTGGACACTTGGAGGAGAAAAAATCTTTAGCAAACATAAATAAATGTAAATAGACGCCTCAATTAGAACTTCAGGAGGGTTTCACAGGGATGCTAGCTAATTTATGACAAATAGATAAGACCACATGTGATACTAAAACATCACATTTCCACAGACTCCGGGTGATGGGGGAGACATCGTAAATCCAGAGTTCAAATGTGACCATGCAGAGTACATACATTTGTTATAAGCTAAAGAGAATTATTATTATTATTTATAGTATTTATAAAGTGCCAACATATTACACAGCGCTGCACAATATATAAAAGGGTTAACATACAAGGTAGGACATACAAGTAGCTCACTAAAAACAATATCATGCAAATGTCTTTGATAACAGTAGTTCAGTGTCATTGGCCAAAACAGAGACGGTTCTAGTCCACAAGAGGGGTGACAGACAGTAAGATTGCATAATCAAGCTGGAAACATTGAGGAGAAACCTGCCAGAGGCTTACAATCTAAAGGGTGGGGGTTGAGACGATACGTGCATCTGTTGAGAGGGTGCCAAGCAGAACGTATTATGATGCTGATGTAGGGGGGTACGAGAGCATGAAAAGGTGAGTCTTGAGGGCTTGTTTGAAGATATTAGCTGGGAGCGAGTCTGATAGCTAGTGGGAGCGAGTTCCAGAGAGTGTAGGCAGCCCTAATGAAGTCCTGCAATCGTGCATGGGAATAAGATATGCGCTGTGTAACTAGGCGCAGGATGTTGGAGGATCGGAGAAGGGTGGGGCGGTATATGCCTTTGGACAAGACTGGATATGTAGATCGGGCAGGTCCTGTGCACTGATTTGTAGGCCAAGCACAGAAACTCTGTAGTTGAAGCCCATGGAGAAGATGAATTTCCCAATTGGGCAGTGTAGAGGGAGAAGCACAGAATTTTTAAACTCTGTAGTTGAAGCCCATGGAGAAGATGAATTTCCCAATTAGGGTAGTGTAGAGGGAGAACAGTAAAGGTCCCAGGATGGAACTTTGGGGAAAACCAACTGAGAGGGGCGTGGGGTGGGTGAGAAGCCATTGAAGGATGTTGTGAAGGAGCAGCTGGAGAGGTAGGAGGAGATCCAGGCTAAGGCTAGGTCCTGAATGCCCACTGACTGCAGGGAGTGGAGGAGGAGGGAGTGGTCCACAGTGTCAAATGCCAAGGAGAGGTCCAGGAGGAGCAGGATGGAGTTTTTACCTTCGGCTTTGGCAAGGGCATTGATCACTTTGGTGAGGGCAGTTTCTGTAGAACGGGCTGAACGAAAACCAGATTGGAGGGGATCGAGAAGGGAGTTGGAACTGAAGAAGTGGGTCAAGCATTGTTGGGCCAGGCATTTGAGAATTTTCGAGGCAAAGGGGAGGAGGGAGATTAGGCAATAGTTGGGCAGTTGGCAGTGTGGGATCGAGTGAAGATTTCTTCAGTAGGAGAAGCACAGTGGCTTGTTTGAATATGGAGGGAAAGGTGCCGGTGGAGAAGGAGAGGTTGAACAGGTGGGTGAGAACGGGGCCAGATCTGGAAAATTTGAGTGGAGGGAATTGGATGGCATCGGATCTAGGGGGCAGGAAGTGTCAGGTGAAGTTGCCAACACCTGGCTAACTTCCTCCACTGACAGGAGGGAAGGTGGGGGAAAGAAATAGGAGTAGAGTTGGGAGAGGAGGAGGGGGCGATGGAGTGGAGGAGAGAGATGTCCATGCGGATGGTGGCAATTTTGTTGATAAAGATAGGTCAGTGGCTGAGAGGGTGGAGGTTGGGGGAGGGAGGTGTGGGGTTGAGTAGGGCACTGAGGTGGCAAAAAGATGACATGTGTTGGAGGCTTGGGTAGCGATCAGACCAGTGAAGCATTTCTGTTTGCCATCAGCGAGGGCAGTATGGTACGTCTGCAACTTGTTCTTGAACCCCAGGAAGTCATAGTTGTGGCAGGATATCCTCTATTTGTGTTCTGCAGCTCATTTCTCTTTTTGTAGTTTTATAGTGAGAGCAGTATGCCAAGGTTGGGGGCGACAGTTAGTACGAAAGGTCAGGAGAGCAGCATGATCGAAGGCTGCCGAGAGGTATCAATTGTATTGAGCTGCCACTTGGTTAGGTTAGGCTGGGGAGGGAGTGGAGGGATGTGGCTAGTACATTGGGGTCGAAGTTGCACAGATCTCTCTGCCACCATCCAGGTCGAGGAGGGGAAAGGGGGTGCTGGAAGGCGGAGAGTGAAAGTGAGGAGGTGATGGTCGGCGATGGGGAATGGAGCAATGTCCAGGTTTGTAAGGGTGATGGCTTTGAAAAAAGTTAGGTCCAGGGTATTACCAGCACTGTGTGTGGAGGTATTAGTGTGCTGAGAGAAGCCGAGGGAGTTGGTGAGGGAGAGAAGCTGAGTGGCGGCTGAGGTGGTGGGCTCATCAAGGGAGGTCAGAGGACAGGATGTGTGGAAGCCAGGAGGCAAGGTTGTCTAGGAAGTGCGATGTTAAAATTGTGGCATTTAAAATCCATCTTACCAGCATATGAAATAAAAAAAAATAAAAAATAGAAAGAATTGTGGCATTTAAAACCGATTGTACCAGCACAAAAAGGTAGAACTTCGTTTCTATATATTAACAAGAGGTTACAACAAGTACAAACAATTTGCAATTTAAAAAAGGACATTTCCTCTATCTACCTACCCTTATTTCTTTTCTTTCTATCTATATTCGTCTGCTCTTTTTGCCTCCCCCCCCCAAAAAAAAATTCTCTCTTCCCTTTTATTGTTCTTCCCTATCCTTTGTATAAAGCGGCGGGGAGACTGCATTTTGTGGATGAAGCAGTTGCCTTCCTCCAGCAAAGCAGGTAACCAGTGGCTCCCTGGCACCGACCGATTCAGGATCTGAAAGTTCAGGGTCTGCAGGGCCGACATCTTGAGCTTGAGGAGGGAGCCAGAGTTCGCTGATGAGGGACCGTCTGAACAGTTAGAGGCCATAGCAGGGGGCTCAGTGGACAACATGACTGCAGCTAGCAGCAGTGTGCAGAGGGGAGCCACGCGCAGACAAGGGTGTGTGTCCCATGGTACCTCACAGGCACCTGGTCACCACCTAATCTTGCTGCACCCAACAGCCCACCCTTTACTGCTGTAACTGGTGTGTCAATACCTACTGACAATATGGCACCAGTTGACATTTACCAGCTATTCCTCACAGATGAATTGTTGCAGCATATAGTTGAGCAGGCTAACTTGTATGCGCAACAGTTTTTAGCCGATAACCCCACCCGCTATATGGTGACAAAATGGGAGCCCACCACCCTGCCTGAAATTAAAATATTTCTTGGCCTGACACTGATCATGGGCATAAGTCAAAAGACACAGCTTAGGGTGTACTGGTCAAAAGACATTTCACAATGCACCACTCTATCCAGCTACAGTGGGCAAGCAAGGATATGAATTGCTGTCAAAATTCATATATTTTAACAATACCAACAGTTTTCCAAAAATCGACCTTGCCCTTGACAGGCTTTTCAAGCTGAGGCCCTTGTTGATCCACCTCATTGCAGCATTTAGGGACATCTACACCCCAGAGTGTGACATCGCTGTAGATGAATCCTTTGTACCCTTTCATGGGAGACTTCAGATGAAACCGTACATACCAAGCAAGGGGGCAAGGTATGAGGTAAAAATGTACAAAGGTACGGGAGAGTGGCACTGGCTATATATACACCTTCAAAATGTATGAAGGTAAAGACAGCTTATTACAGCCAGCTGGGTGCCCACAATACATTAGCACAAGTGGGAAAATTGTTATGGAGCTAATCAACTCACTTCTCCACCAAGGTTACCACCTGTATGTTGACAATTTTTACTTGAGCATCCCCTTGTTCAAATTCCTGTATTCAGCCCAGACTGGAGCTTGTGGGACAGTGAGGTCCAACCATTTAGGCTTCCAATAACGAAGTCATCAAATAATTGCAGCAAGGAGCGTCGTATGACCCCAGATGTGAAAAGCTCCTTGCTTTGAAAATTTGGGACAAAAGGGACGTGATGATATTGACGTCTGTGCACACAGAGGCCATGAATCTGTCACGCCAAAAGAGCAGTTTGAAAAGCCAGAGGCTATTGTTGCTTACAACAAAAATATGGGAGCATAAATAGTTACCTTAGGGGATGAACTTTTTTTTAATATGTATGTCAAGAGGCTATATTACGGTTACTTTTAAATTATGGGCAGCACGGTGGCGTAGTGGTTAGCGCTCTCGCCTTGCAGCGCTGGGTCCCCGGTTCGATTCCCTGCCAGGGCACCATCTGCAAGGAGTTTGTATGTTCTCCCCGTGTCTGCGTGGGTTTCCTCCGGGTACTCCGGTTATCTCCCACATCCCAAAAAACATACAGATAAGTTAATTGGCTCACCCCTAAATTGGCCCTAGACTACAGTACTTACACTACATAATACATACATAGACATATGATAGTAGTAGGGATTAGATTGTGAGCTCCTTTGAGGGACAGTTAGCGACAGTACAATATAATATATATATATATATATATATATATATATATATATATATATATATATATATATATAATATATAATATATATATAATATATATATATATATATATATATATATACACACACACACACACATATATACTGTACAGCGCTGCGTAAGATGTCGGCGCTATATCAATACTAAATAATAATAATAAATTATGGGTTTGTAATTAGTGATGGACACAAAACTGCAAACAAAAAAAACACATTGCATTAACCAGGACAAAATGGGAAAATAAAATGTGTGGGTTTTAATAACGGTAGCATGTATTACTTTAAAAAGTCCACAGAACACTACCACAAAAGATTTAGGATAGTGTTCTGTGGACTGATGAAACAAAATTAGAACTGTTTGGGCCCATGGATCAACGCTATGTTTGGAGGAGGAAGAACAAAGCCTATGAAGAAAAGAACACCTTGCCTACTGTGAAGCATGGCGGGGGGTCAATCATGGTTTGGGGCTGTTTTGCTTCTGCAGGTACAGGGAAGCTTCAGCATGTGCGAAGTACCATGGATTCTCTTCAGTACCAGGAGATATTGGAAGAAAATGTGATGCAGTCCGTCACAAACCTGAGGCTTGGGAGACGTTGGACCTTTCAACAGGACAATGATCCCAATCATACCTCCAAGTCCACTAGAGCATGGTTGCAGATTAAAGGCTGGAACATTTTGGAGTGGCCATCGCAGTCACCAGACTTAAATCCGATTGAGAAACTCTGGTGGGATGTAAAGAAAGCAGTTGCAGCGCGCAAGCCTAAGAATGTGACTGGACTGGAGGCTTTTGCCCATGAAGAATGGGCTAAGATACCCATAGATCGCTGCAAGACACTTGTGTCAAGCATTGCTTCACGTTTAATTGCTGTTATAACTGGAAAAGGATGTTGTACTAAGTACTAAGAATGAATGTCAGTTGGGGGTTGAATAAAACTGATAATGATGTGAGCACAGAAAATACATTTGTGGTTATGTCATTATAAATGTTATGTTCTATTTGTCTGACTTACAAGTGCCTCTTTGATTTAATTGTAAACAAGATGACTGAAATGATCAAAATCAATGTCATGCTGGCCAAAACACTAAATTTAAGTGGGGGTTGAATAATTTTGAACACAACTGTATGTCCTTATTTAATCAGCAATAACTTTATCCCTACTTATGACACAGAAATGAAATATATATATTTTTTTTCAAGACAAACTAGGTTTTCACTGTATGCCATTTTTTCCCCTTGACCAATTTTGTTTTCTATGAATTTTAATGGGAAAACAAAGAAAAAAAAAAAGATATTTGATTCTAAAATAATGCTAGAGTGTATTTTTCACTATAAACTGAGAAACTAAAAGTATTTTTAATGGTAAAAATCAATCTCATTAGCTCAGGAAACATATTCCTGTTCACCAATTAGTGCTGCATCAGATGGAAAATGTTGGTGCTGTATACATCAATGATACAAACTCAGCAGTACATAAATGTACAAAGAAGGAAAAGTCACATATTAAAAAGAACATTTACACTTATTTTCTATATAAAAATTAGAAGAGTTACCTTTTTTCCAGTCAAGATTGACACCCCCCCATTTTCAGCAGACATTAGTTCCTCAGATGCAACATAAAAAGAGGATGGCTGAAAAAAGATACTGTGCAGAACAGAGAAATGTATCAATCTTACCATTTTCTTTTTTATATACAACATTTTTATGTTATAGTGTTTTTATGTAGTATCATGACTTTTTTTAGGGCTTTATTAATACATTTCTACCAAATTATATATTCTCACCTTCTCTCTTTGCCATTCCACTGTTTAAAGCGTAGAGTCTCTGTAACGTTTGGGTCATCAGAGAACCAAAGTTCCTTGGAGAGTGGAGGTCGCATGTATGGGGGTTCTGTTTCATCGGACACAATCAGGACCTGAAATGTAAACCATTCTTTAAATTTTCTTAAAAAAATAAATAAATCTATTTAAATAAATACAGACGGAGATCAAACATTACCCAACGTATCTTACGTAGTTACATTCCATCCATTTAGTTAATGCTACACTGCACCCTCACATATGATGTGAGTTTAAAGGGGAACTGAAGAGAGAGGTATATGGAGGCTGTCATGTTTATTTCCTTTTAATCAATACCAGTTGCCTGGCAGCCCTGCTGGTCTATTTCTCTGCAGTAGTATCTGATTAAAACCAGAAACAAGCATGCAGCTAGTCTTGTCAGATCAGACTTATAAGTCTGAACCACTGAAACACCTGATCTGCTGCATGCTTGTTGAGGGGCTATGGCTAATAGTATTAGAGGCAGAGGATCAGCAGGGCTGCCAGGCAACTGGTATTGTCTAAAAGGAAATAAACATGACAGCCTCCATATACCTCTCTCTTCAGTTCCCCTTTAATTATCCTGAGAAACGGCTGCATTGGTCCTAACTCACAGCTTGGAAATTGCACACAGGGATGAATGAAACCTATCAGAAAGACCATGATGAGTTCCAACAAAAACAGGAATGAAAGGATTCAGGCACGCTGCCTGAATCAATACATGTGAACCTTTTACCAAGATGGATCTTGCAGAATGCAGTGCGATTCAGGGCAAGACAAATCTATCTCAGGACGTTGGTTAGCCAAGACTCACCACCCTGGCGTTCTGATTAAATCGCCAGGGTGGCTGCGGGAGGGTTTTTTTTAAATAAAAAAAAAAAACTATTTCATGCAGCCAACTGAAAGTTGGCTGCATGAAAGCCCACCAGAGGGCGCTCCGGAGGCGATCTTCCGATCGCCTCCGGCGCCCAGAATAAACAAGGAAGGCCGCAATGAGCGGCCTTCCTTGTTTTGCTTACATCGTCGCCATAGCGACGAGCGGAGTGACATCATCGACGTCAGCCGACGTCCTGACGTCAGCCGCCTCCGATCCAGCCCTTAGCGCTGGCCGGAACTTTTTGTTCCGGCTACGCTGGGCTCAGGCGGCTGGGGGGACCCTCTTTCGCCGCTGCTCGCGGCGGATCGCCGCAGAGCGGCGGCGATCAGGCAGCACACGCGGCTGGCAAAGTGCCGGCTGCGTGTGCTGCACTTTATTTGACGAAAATCGGCCCAGCAGGGCCTGAGCGGCAGCCTCTGGCGGTGTTGGACGAGCTGAGCTCGTCCAGACCACTCAGCAGGTTAAAAGTGTACCTCTGCAGTACCGTATATACTCGCATACGAGCCGAATATTTGACCCCCAAAAAGGGGGTCAAAAGTTGGGGGGGGGGGGGGGGTCGGCTTGAATGCGGGTCTTGGGTGGTCTTGGTTCGCGGCGCCCCCCTCCCCCCCCCCGCTCCCTCTGCAGCCGCCGCTATTACCTGTTCAGCTGGCGGCCGCTTCCTCTACTCCGGGTGCCCCTCTCGCTCTGCTCTCCGTGTATCACAGCAGCGCGCCCGGCGCTGCTGCTGTGACGAGGCAGGAGGAGAGCGGTTCCCCTGGTAACAGCGATACACATCGCCGTTACCAGGGGAACCGCTCTCTATGGCCTCGTCACAGCAGCAGCGCCGGGCGCGCTGCTGTGATACACGGAGAGCAGAGCGAGAGGGGCACCCGGAGTAGAGGAAGCGGCCGCCGGCTGAACAGGTAATAGCAGCGGCGGCCGTGGAGGGAGCTGCGGGCGGGTGGGGGACTTAGGGGGATCACTATACTGGGCACTATACTGGCTATACTGGGCACTTTACTGGCTAAACTGGGCACTATACTTGCTATACTGGGCACTATACTTGCTATACTGGGCACTATACTGGCTATACTGGGCACTATACTGACTATACTGGGCAATTTACTGGCTATACTGGGCACTATACTAGCTATACTGTGCAATATACTAGCTCTACTGGGGCACTACCTACCAATAATGGGGCACTATACTAGCTATACTGGGCACTATACTAGCTATACTGGGGCAATACACTAGCTATCCTGGGCACTATACTAGCTATACTGGGCACTTTACTAGCAGTTTTTTCTTTATGGGGAGGTCCATACAGCTCAGGACCAACTCATCCCTCAAGTTGTAGGCCCTGCAGTATATGAATTTAGGGGTGGGGGTAAGCATTTTCTAAGATTTGAGTCACTGAGTAATATTGGCCAATACTCCCTGATCACTCCCTCCACCTTTTTGTATTGTCTAGATGTACTTACAAAATACCAATTGAAAGTTACAAGGGTCACCAGTAGTAGATCACTATCTTCTTCTTGTACCTCTTTCATTGCCCTATTGAGCAGCTCTTCCTCATATCCTTTTTCCATAAAATCTTTTCTTAAGAATACTTGCCTGATTTTTATAGTCCTGTACTCTCGTACAGTTACATCTGATTGTAGTAAATTGTCCTTTGGGAGCACCCTTGATCCATGCCGGATGATGACAACTTTAGGGTGTCCCACAGTGCTGAATATGCAAATCATCTCTTTGTTGTCCCTAATAACTAAACATCTCCAGAACCGCTGGAAGCAATAATGTGTCAGTTTGTTACAGACTGCATACAGACTGTTTCGGATTGGTTGATCCTCATCAGTGCATGGCATATATTAATATGGCTTTATGGTGTAGGACTTGAAACACCCAGATTGCCCAGTTACAGATTGCCCAGCAAGATCATGATGAACTAGATGGGCGCTTGATCTAGACAGGCGCATGATTGAGCTGGCGCGTGGATGGGCCGCGCATGCGCAGTTGCACACGACTCCAACCAAACGGGAGAACAGAGGGGACCCAGAGGATGCTGAGGGACCTTGCAGCCTATGGGGGGGGGGGGAGGCCTAGAGGAAGCCCCAGGTAGGTTCAGATTTAATTTTTTGCCTGTTCAGGATCCCTTTAAAGTGCATCCCTAAAACTCATTTTTTCAGGCAAGCATGCAATCTAACCTAGGCTGTTCCCCTTCAACATCTGGCAAAAATCTGCTTATTGCTGAATAAAATCCTCCTCTGGATGTGCACCCCAATTATCACCCTTACTTACTGCCTATTTATTTAGATTGTAAGCTCATAAGGGAAGGGCTCAATTCCTTTTGTATCTTTCAAGTTGTTTTACAAATTAATATTTTGACCACTATAACAATAATGTTACACAGTTACCCAATAGTAGCAGTACAGTATTGTACCAGTTTAGCCATCAGTAAAAGCAAGTTTTGAATCAGGATACCATTTATTGGCTAAGTTAAAAGAATAAGAGTAAGCTTTTGGCTATTCTGCCTTCATCAGACTCGAATCCAGTATGCTGTCAGGTTGTTAAAGAGAATCTGTATTGTTAAAATCGCACAAAAGTAAACATACCAGTGCGTTAGGGGACATCTCCTATTACCCTCTGACACAATTTCGCCGCTCCTCGCCGCATTAAAAGTGGTTAAAAACAGTTTTAAAAAGTTTGTTTATAAACAAACAAAACGGCCACCAAAACAGGAAGTAGGTTGATGTACAGTATGTCCACACATACAAAATACATTCATACACAAGCAGGCTGTATACAGCCTTCCTTTTGAATCTCAAGAGATCATTTGTGTGTTTCTTTCCCCCTGCAGTTCTCATGCACTGAAGTTTCAGGCTGCTCGTTTCTTCCTGCAAACAGCTTTGCCCTTGTCTGTAATTCTTTAGTATGTGAAAGCCCAGCCAGCTCAGAGGACGATTTATCCAGCTTGTAAAAGATAAGAGAGAAGCTGCTCTAATCCTAAATAACACACAGGCAGTGTGCATACAGGGGCCTGGAAGGGGGAGTTTATAGCAGAACCACAACACTGAAGAACTTGGCAGCCTTCCAGACACAGGCTGACAAGTCTGACAAGAGAGAGACAAGTTAATTTATTACAGAGATGGTGATAGTAGAACGTGCTGCAGTAAGCCAGAGCACATTAGAATAGCTTTTTGAACTTGTAGGATGGTAAAAAACAGGATGCAATTTTTGTTACGGAGTCTCTTTAAAGCACACAGTTACACAAGTGACTTATTGTTACATTACCTGCACCCTGTCCGGTCATGTCCACCCTGTTTTGCACATTCCAAGCCACAGAATGATGCCATTAGCAAGTCTTGTGAGCTTATGTATGATGCATGTATGCACATCCAGTTCTTTGAACCTGTGTAAATGCTTACACAAGGTACAGTAAATCGTGCCAAATCTTCCTGGGAGGTTTCTTGAATAGTAACATATTTAAACCAATTCTACCTTGCCACCAGTACCGATAGTTCTGACTAGTGATGAACAAGATCACCTCTGGCAGTCTTGTGAAAATTTCATTGAACATTGGATGGTTCCGTAAATTTTAAATAAAGCGGTTTTGCAAACTGCATTAGTCAATGGGGGAAACTAGCACTTAAAAGCAAAGACCTCATAGCAGCTATAATCACCAAATTTCCTAGTCATTCTGGGTAAACTACACCATATTCCAAATTCTTATGCAATTTGTATTTAAGTGTTATAAAGATGAAATATTTTCTTTTTCAATTAAAAACTCATGGACGGTATTGTGTCTCAGGGTTCTTTTGTTCACTGAAATCAATCTCGGACACCTGTGATAATGAGTTTGCCAGGTAAGCCTAATTAAAGGAAATACTACTAAGGAAGGGTATTCCAGATTTTTATTAAGCAGACCACCATTTTCAAAGCAATATGGGAAAGAAAAAAAAAAGAAAAAAAGAACCGTTCTGCTGCTGAAAAACGTGAAATAGTTGAATGCTTTGGGCGAAGTATAAAATCCTTACATATTTCAAGAAAACGTAAGTGTGATCATTGTACTTTTAAAAGATTTGTGGCCCACTCAGAGCACACACGGGTTTGTGCAGATAAAGTTTTACTCACCTGGGGCCTCTACCAGGCCCCTGCAGCCACCCCGTGCCGTCGCAATCTCTCACGGATCCTCCGGTCCCCCGCCGCCAGCTAGTTCCGTTTCGCCGACGGCCTGACCACACATAGCCTTCTTTGCGTTCTTGTCCGCAATAGCGTCCTGCACAGGACGCTATTGCGGACTGGAACGCAAACAAGGAGACGCGTGGCCATGCAGGGCCAGATTTGTACTTACCAGTGCCCTAGGCCTGCTGTCACCAAGCGCCCCCCCCCCCCCTCCCCGCCACCACCACCACCACCACCAAAAAACATTCTGGCCAACTATCTGACAAGCGATCACTGGTTTGAATGGGTTCATTTCAGTTGTGCTGCTGTGCCCCTCATTGAACAAAGAATCAGTGGATGCTCTGTCCTCTCACGATGGAAATTTGCGCTCCTGCCCGAATGTGCACAGCAACCGATACTGTTCTGGGCATGCATACTTGAGAAATTACGGTGATGTATGATCGGTACTTGTCAAGAATGCATAACACTATACTGGCCTCGGTTGCTGTGCACATCTGGGCAGGAGCAGGAAATTACAGGGAACGCAAGTGGCCAGAGCATGCGCTGCTTCTTTATCCTCTGTGTGACTGGCTGCAGTCAGAGCCACAAACAGGTGACAGAGAGCGTGAGTGGCCAGAGCATGCGCTGCTTCTTTGTCCTCTGTGCTACTGGCTGCAGTCGGAGCCACAAACAGGTGGCAGGGCAGAGCAATGTAGAGAAGCCCATCCAAAATAGAGAACAGGTAAGTAGCAAACATCCTGTCAAGAGCCACTTTGGATGTTCTGTTGTAATTACAGTGGACCTGAACTCAGAACTTCTTCTCTGCTCTAAAAGATACGCAACAACATAACCTTTACATAAAAACATTTTTGTTACAGCTGATACAAATCCTGCAATAAATAGACAGTGTGTCTAATGCCTACTTTCATGGAAGCAAATATATTAACATCTTGTGCTTTAAAATAAGCTTATATTCTGTGGCAGTCAGGTGACACAGGGAAGATATCAAATTTGTGATTAGACACAGATGTGGAAGAATTCGAAAGGCTCTCTAAATACATACAGGGTGCATTTCTCTGTTTTCCTTCTGTCCTGTGCAAGAGTTCAGCTCCACTTTAAAGCATCTGAATGACATTTATTTATATTTGCTGAAAAAATCTACGTATCTCTTTTGAATGCTGAATGTACATATGGTGGTGTGCTCTAACATATTGACAGTATACGGGGACAAAGTCTGAAGAAGGCTTATTAGCAGAAAGAATACTCTTTTTCTTTTAAGCCAATAAATGGCATCATCCCGATTCAAAACACTCTGCTTTTGCTGATGGCTAAGATGTTAGAATGCTCTAATGCTACAGGAAAGCAGAAGGATGCCAAACCATACACACTAGCATAGAGGTAGTAACAGCTCAGGTGACAGTGACAGTTTAGCAATGAAAGGGAAGCATACAGCATTTTTATTCCAGGCTGCAGCAGTTCTTATAGATGGTCGGAGCCGACGGACAGAAAATGAGTCAGGAAAGAGTTAACTTAAGCAGAGACGAGATCACTGGCTAGGAAGAAAAAAAAGCAATAAATTACGGCTAGATAAGAAAGTGTAATTTACAACTGCTGGGGTCAGTGTCACAGCTGTAAAAAAGAAGGCAAAGAAACTAGCAGAAATGTTTGTGAATGCCTGCATTAGAACTCAGCGGAACTTAGTTTTATCTGCTTTGTAATGTAAATCCCTGGTATTTCTCACATCCACTTGTACTGTATGTCGATCATAATTGGATCATCAGGTGACAGTTATGATTGATCCTGATTGTTATAACACATCAGGAAGTGAGAGGTGCAGGGATTGGGGAACTCTGGAATTCAGCTATTAGTGCAGAGCAGGGCGCTGGATGGCTGCGCTGCGGGAACAGAGGAGATGATTTACTTTGACATATGACCTCTTCTCTCTCCAAGTCATGCCGCCCTTCTGATCTTATCTGATTTTATCGCCCTAGGCCATGGCCTTTGCAGAAATCCGGGCCTGTGGCCAGGCCTGCGTAGGCACATTAAGCCTGTTGGATGAAAAAGAAACTAGCTGGCAGCATGGGACAGGAGGATCTGTGAGTGACTGCGAGGGCCCTGGACGGCTGCAGGGGGCTGGTAGAAGCCCCAGGTGGGTAAAACTGTATTTTTTTTTTTTAATTACAGGACTAAGTATCCCTTTAAGATTCAGATCCTCTAGTGGATTGCAGTTATGCATAAACCTATTTGGCCACCCCTAACCAATGCTCACAAGCAGAAATGGTTGTGAGTGCCGTGCAACCCTGGATAGTCCAGATGGATGGATGTCAGCAAGGAGGTAGTGGAGCCATATTTTGTAGGATGCCACCGACTCAGACGCCTCTAATTTGCATATTACAATCTTGTTATATGTATGTAGTGTGTAACACAAAAGGCATCTCATCACTGCCAATGATTAGGCATTTTAACCACTTCACAACTGAGGGGTTTTACCCCTTGAGCACCAGAGCAATTTTCACCTTTCAGCGCTCCTGCCATTCATTCGTCTAGAACTTTATTATTACTTATCGCAATTAAATGAACTATATCTTGTTTTTTTGCCACCAATTAGGCTTTCTTTATGTGGGACATTATGCCAAGAATTATTTTATTCTAAATGTGTTTTAATGGGAAAATAGGAAAAAACGTGGGAGATTTTTTTTTCAGTTTTCGGCCATTATAGTTTTTAAATAATGCAGGATACTGTAATTAAAATCCATGAAATTTGCCCATTTGTCCCGGTTATTACACCGTTTAAATTATGTCCCTATCACAATGTTTGGCGCCAATATTTTATTTGGAAATAAAGGTGCATTTTTTTTCAGTTTTGCGTCCATCCCTAATTACAAGCCCATAGTTTAAAAAGCAACAGTGTTGTACCCTCTTGACATAAATATTTAAAGAGTTCAGTCCCTAAGGTAACTATTTATGGTTTTTTTTTAATTGTATTTTTTTTTCTTTTTATTACAAAAAATAAATAAATTGGGGAGTGTGGGAGGTAATGAGTTAGGTTTTGGATGTAGTTTTACTATTTGGCCACAAGATGGCCACAGTAATTTTTTGTTCATGCGACCTGTAAGCATTGGAAGTACACTTACAGGATGTTCAATGAGGCTGGGAAACTTTTTTTTTTTTTCACAATGATCGCGCTGCTTCTCATAGAAGCAGCTGATCATTGCTGGGGGCTGAGATCAACGAACGGGAACGGGTTTTCCCGTTCATTGATCTCCGGGTGAGCGGCCGGCGGCGTGCAAGAGCGCGGACAGCGGCGGGAGGTGCGTATATCTACGCTCCTGGTGGAGAAAGGGTGTAAAAAGGAGCGTAGATATACGCACTGCTGGTGGTAAAGTGGTTAAAGCTATATTAAAAGGACAACTGAAGCAAGAGGGATATAGAGGCTGCCATATTTATTTATTTTAAGCAATACCAGTTGCCTGGCTATGCAGCTGATCTTCTGACTAATACTTTTAGAGTAGGTTCACACTTATTTTAAAAACGTATCTGTGGCTCTGTTTTTTGGCTCGGATGAAAAACGGAGCCACGGATACAAATGTTAAAAATAGCAGCAGTCTTCACTCAGTTTCCGTGTACGTCCCAGGGATCAGTTTTGAAAAACTGAACACAGGGTCCGGACTTGTCAGGACTTCACGGACCACACATGGATCCAGATACATGGGGGGGGGGGGGGGGGGTAGTGGCAGGCGATGCAAAAACGGATCTCTCTCTACACAGACACGGAGGGAGATCTGTTTTGCCTACTGCCTGCTCCCCTCAGCTTAGGTGGTGTCCCCAGGTATAGGCTAGATGGGGAAGCAGCCAGGATGGGAGTAGCAGCAGTCAGCGGGGTCACCCCCCTCACCTGGGTCCCCCGCTCCCCCTCCAGCCATTTGTGCAAAAGATGTTAAATGTAATGTCCGCAGCGAGCCAGAGAGCTTACCTTCTATCAAGCAGCAAGTGGTGGAAGTCAAGCAGCAAGTGGTGGAATGCAGAGAGAAAGTAAGCGTCCCCGCTCTCTGCTGACATTACATTTTAACAACTTTAGCTGGAGGGGATCGGGAACGGGGGACCCCGCCGACCGCTGTCACCCTCGTCCTGGCTGCTTCCCTCTCCAGTTTGGCGGGCCCTGGTTCTGGGCATACGTTTCCATGGACTAAAAATGTATGCTGCAAATATATTTAAAAAGTTAAAACCGGAGGGAAAAAACGTATCCGTTTCAAACGGATCTGACCTGTAAACAGACCAGTGTGGGCCTAGCCTTAGCCATTAGCCTCTCCCTCAGCTCAATTAAAGAGGAGCTGTTAGGTATAAGGTCTCAGAGAAAATAAACACATATATCAGTAGCTAAATATTGGCTGTACTTACATTACATATGCATTTCACTGTCCACGTTTGGATTTCACAGAATTTTTATATAGTATATGCAGAGATTGATGCTCCTGACAGCTCATGGCAGGTTCCATGTTTGTCTGTCTCCTATGAAGCCAAATGTGTGGTCATGTCCTGCCTGCTTCCTGATGATTCCACTCACAGAAAAGCTCGTACTGAATAACAGTACTGTGCAGTGAATATTAATTAGCCATATGGCTAGGAACAATAGCGGACTCCTGCAGTGTACTCTGCCCGGAGATTTATCAGTGCTGTGCGCTGGACTGAGTTACATGCTATTGTAACTTGACCCTGTAACTTCTCATTAGCAGCCGAGGGGAGGGCCCCAGAATGCTCTGCAGTATGGTATGCGGCTTTCGGCTTCTTAAGAGCTTGGGTCTAATGGCCCGTACTCAAGGCTGCAGAAGTGGCCTGTCGCCAGCACACGTGAGCGTGCTAGCGACAGGCCGGCGACAGCTTCTCTCCAGGTCCCTCCGCGTACACACGCGGAAGAGGGACCAGCGGCGAGACGGAAGCTGTCGCCGACGTTCCTCCTCCCCCCACCGGAAGCTTCATTCACCTCTATGGAGGTTGCTGTCGCTAGTCCGCGTACTCACGCGGACTAGCGACAGTTGCAGCGGAGGTGCGGCGGTGCGAAACTTTCAATCGCATGGCGACAAGAGCGGCGGGCGACAGTTCGGGGTGCGCGCGCGTGTGCGACGGCCCATACTCACGGGCGACCTGTCGCCGCAACACGCGCGCGCCGCGTGTTGAGGCGACAAAAGTCCCTCGTGAGTATGGGCCATAACAGCTTTGCTGATAAGCACACATCAAATGAAAGAGATTTTTATCTTCAGTGTTGCCTTTTTGGCTTCCTTCTAAACTGTTTAACACAGGAGAATAGAGGTTTAAATTAGCTTTTGCAGCCTGACAGTTACTCTTTAAGCAGCTCAAATCTCCCCTTCCCTGGGATTAACCTGCTCAGAATGGAGGAACAGCAGATGGAGACCAAAGCCTCCCACAAATGTAAGAAAAAACATTTGGCTGTAGAAACTCACTGAATTTTTTGCCCTAAAGACCCAGCGGGCAGCAAAAACCCAAGATGGCGCCGGCTCCAAGGCAGAACAAGCTCTCAGCACTCAGCACTCACAATCGCTGATCCTCCTTTCCCCAGCGGCTCACAACATGAGGAGACATTCAGCAGACCAGTCTTCCCAGCTAGTGATCATCTGGGCACCCTCTTTACTCCGGAGTCTGCCTCACCTGCCTCTCACAGCCCTGCAAAAAGACAAGGCAGCGCCTGTTTGATACTCCGAATAAGGTAGGCCACATGGAGTCACATGAGGGACATCCACACAGAGATCCCATAGAGCTCTTTCCTGTGTCTGATTAGACATTATCTGAAGCAACATATAACCCAGATTGCCCTGCTGCTTTAAAGGGAACCTAAACTGAGAAGAAGGATATGGATGCTTCCTTTTAAAGGGGAACTGAAGTAAGAGGTATATGGAGGCTGCCATATTTATTTCCTTTTAATCTATACCAGTTGCCTGGCAGCCCTGCTGGTCTATTTCTCTGCAGTAGTATCTGAATAACACCAGAAACAAGCATGCAGCTAGTCTTGTCAGATCTGACTTTAAAGTCTGAAACACCTGATCTGCTGCATGCTTGTTCAGGGGCTATGGCTAATAGTATTAGAGGCAGAGGATCAGCAGGGCTGCCAGGCAACTGGTATTGCTTAAAAGGAAATAAACATGGCAGCCTCCAAATACCTCTCACTTCAGTTCCCCTTTAAACAATATCAGTTGCCTGGCAGTCCTGCTGATCAATTTGCTGCAGTAGTATCTGGATCTCACACCTGAAACAGGCATGCAGCTAATCCAGTCTGACTTCAGTCAGAGCACCTGATCTGCATGCATGTTCAGGGGCTGTGGCCAAAAGTATTAGAGAGACAGGATCAGCAGGAGAGTCAGGCAACTGGTATTATTTTATAAGGAAAAATCTGTATCCTTCTCAGTTTAGGTTCCCTTTAAGCAAGTCCTTGCCACTAAGTATTAGGATCATTTGTCCATACAGACTTTCTCCAGTCCCATATACTTCAAGCAATAATAGTGGGCATTCAATAATGCGTAAGTTTCTGTGTGAAATTCACCTCCACCACACCCTTAAAGAGGAACTGTAACGGCAAAACGTCCCCTGGGGGGTACTCACCTCGGGTGGGGGAAGCCTCAGGATCCTGAGGCTTCCCACGCCGTCCTCCGTCCCTCAGGGGTCTCGCTGCAGCCCTCCCTACAGCCGTGACGTAATATTTACCTTCCTGGCTCCTGCGCAGGCGCTCTGACGGCCCCGAAGTAGGCGGGAATACCCGATCGCCGTCGGGTCCGCTGTACTGCGCAGGCGCAAGTCTCCGGCGCCTGCGCAGTAGAGCGGACTCGACGGAGATCGGGTATTTCTGTCTATTTCCGAGCCGAAAGCCGAAAGCAGCCACAGCGCCCCCGCTGGAGCCAGCAAAGGTTAATATTGAAATTACAGTCGGGCCTGTCGCCGGCTGTTCAGAGGGCTGCAGCGAGACCCCCGTGGGACGGAGGACGGCGTGGGAAGCCTCATTAGGATCCGGAGGCTTCCCCCACCCGAGGTGAGTACCCCCCAGGGGATCTTTTTGAAGTTACAGAGTCTCTTTAAGACTGGGCACTCACCCTTAGCCGCGGACCCTCAGTTAGATGGGTCTATTGCACCTTGGGATACTCTCAGGCGATCCGCAGCCTCAAACTATCCACATCTTGAATAGTATGCAAGTTCTTCATAAAGCAAACACCTCAAAATAAAAGCACATGGCCTCTCATAGCTTAAAACCGTTCAGTAATTTAATAAAATATTAAAATTGCACACTCACATGTCCAGAAAGTACTACAGCGCATAGTTATATGTATGGGCTCTTCCCCATATGGTGGCCACCAGGCTGGGCATAGACTAGGACCGAAATCCCGAGACCGTCATCCCTCACACCATCCGTGCACCACGGTGAACCACTTCCACATCAGAGACCCCGCCCGACTAGATTCGTCGATTACGACTCATCAGGAGCATGTCCAATGAGGTGAGTAGGTGTTACTAAAGTACGAGCGCTACCCCTCCCCTCCCGCACGTCATCCTCTACTTTCCCCCAATGGAGGCGCACCACGGCCGGAGGTAAGCAAAAGCAGAGGGACGCCATCACCCTTCACACATTACCCCGCTGGACCCAGCCGTACTTGCTCTGTACGCTGCACCAGCATAACGTCAACAAGGGGGTTGAGCCACAGGCTTCAATCACAAATACATAAAAACATACTTAAACCCTAAAAAAAGCTTCTAAAAGTTGCAGAATATTTCCACACTTATAATTGTTACAATATATACAATATAGCACAAAAGTAATTACCCATAAAGTAGTGCAGATGGCGTGAGGTATATATTCTAACAATTATAAGTATGGATATATTCTGCAACTTTTAGAAGCTTTTTTAGGGTTTAACCATTTCACAACTGAGGGGTTTTACCCCTGAAACACCAGCGCGATTTTTACCTTTCAGCGCTGCTTCCAATCCAGTATTTATGTACTATGATTGGTTATTGGGGACTGGAGTCCCCATAACCAATCATTGTACTGCAGAGCCGGGGTGTGTGTGCGCTCGCGAGTCGCGAGCACGCTTGTTTATCTTACATTGTTTTGAATGAAGACGGCTTCTGTTTGAAGCCGTCTTCATTCTACTCGCAATCGGCGAGGCTAATTGGATTTAGGAACGCTTGTTCCTAACGTCCAATTAGTCACCTGCTGTGCGGGCTGGCTGGAGTGTGCGCGAGAGTTCCCCGCCCACTCCCAGCCAGTAAACAAACAAGTGCCCTTTCTCCGTCCCTGGGGGTGAAGCGGTGCGCAGAGGGATATAGAAAGTTAGCACGGGGGGGGGGGGGGGGGTTAAGTTGGTTATGTATGTTTTATGCATTTGCAAAATGTACTGTATGTATGTGTATGCACATTGTGATCGGAGCCTGTGGCCCAACCCCCTTGGTGATGTTATGGTGGTGCAGGGTACAGAGCAAGTACGGCTGGGTCCGGCGGGGTAATGTGCGCACGCGCGAAGGGTGACGGCGTACGGAGTCCCTCTGCTTTTGTTTACCTCCGGCCGTGGTGCGCCTCCATTGGGGGAAAGTAGAGGATGGCATGCGGGAGGGGTAGCGCTCGTAGTAACACCTACTCACCTCATTGGACATGCTCCTGATGAGTCGTAATCGACGAAAGAAGTTGGGCGGGGTCTCTGATGAGGAAGTGGTTTAGCGTGGTGCACGGACGGCGTGAGGGATGACGGTCTCGGGATTTCGGTCCTAGTCTATGCCCAGCCTGGTGGCCATCATATGGCATAAAACAAACATGGTGGCCACCATATACATAAAACTCTATGCGCTGTAGTACTTTCTGGATATGTGAGTGTGCAATTTTAATAAATTACTGAACGGTTTTACGCTATGAGAGGGCATGTGCTTTTATTTTGAGGTGTTTGCTTTATGAAGAACTTGCATACTATTCAAGTTGTGGATCGTTTGAGGCTGGGGATCGCCTGAGAGTATCCCAAGGCGCAATAGACCCATCTAACTGAGGGTCTGTGGATAAGGGTGAGTGCCCAGTCATAAGGGTGTGGTGGAGGTGAATTTCACACAGAAACATACGCATTATTGAATAGCCACTATTATTGCTTGAAGAAGTATATGGGACTGGAGAAAGTCTGTATGGACAATTGATCAACAAAAGTTTGCTTTCCTAAAACAGAAAGAATTTGCGATAATTCAGGTTGGAGTGAGCTCGAGATGTCTCCCAGGCACCACTGCTGAATATATGCAAATTAACCATTGTACCCTTAGAAGCTAAACACACCTCCAGAACCAGTGGCAAGGACTTGCTTAAAGCAGCAGCGCGATCTGGGTTATATGTTGTATATTTGTATAGTAGTATTGGAATCGCGTGCCACCTGTATAGCAATAGGTATTATTAATCATCATATCAGCACAGTCTTTTTGTATATGATTATCTGAAGCAGCCAATATATATTTACTTTCCTTGATACAATCACTGATAACAACTCCAGGTCATCAACAATAATTTACAATCCCAAATAGACGATCTGGGATCAAGAATAGCTTCCACTGAGGAAAAAGCGGCTGATCTTACATTAGAGCTTAACAAAGTAATTGATGTCCTGGACTCTCATTCATCTGATATTACTTGGATCAAATGCAAAACCAGAGATCTTGACGATCTGTCTCTTAATCTAACCTTAAACCTTATGCCCTGAAAATTCTAAAGCAGAAACTTCCTCCTTATTTGACATAGAACTATTCATTGAACGCATACACTATCTGCCCAAACCAATGTTTCTACCAGATGCAATTGCAGAGATGTTATAATGAACTTTCAATTTTAAAATACCATACTCATCACCCTTCTTACCATCACCTGTTAAATTGCACCCGCAATTAAATAAAAAAAAGAAAAAAAAAAAAAAAAAGAAAAAAGAGGAATCATGCTCGGTTTTCACTCTAAATTAGCTAACGCTGTACACCATGTTCTAAAATCCAAATGATACTAATGGTCGCTACCTCATAGTGATTTGCTCTATGAATAATGCTTGGTTCATTCTTGTGGGGCACAAAAATTAGCATTGAATGCAGAGATAACCATACCAGAAATTATTCAAGTAATCAGGTAAAAAAAGTCTAAAGTAATACATCTCAAGGAATTGACGGTTTCTCAAATGAGTATTATAAAGCTTTTCAAACAACCTTAGCCCCTCATTTGTCAAAATTGTTCAACCAAGCAATCCAAGATGGAACTCTACATGAAGAATTCACAAAAGCAATTATTTTGGCAATTTCGAAACCAGGCAAACCCTCTGATAGCCCCGCCAACTTCCACCCCGTTTCACTATTAAATTCGTATGCGCATGCACAGAGCGGCCGCCCGGCGCCACTGTATTCCTATTACCGGGGACTACATAAAACAAGACTTGAGATTGTTTTGTTGGCAACCTATTAACCAGAGAAAGACTGAGCATTTTCTACATACAATAAGATAAGTTCACTTATGTTCACCTTTGCTCCTGGATCCCGAGCACGTATGGATCGAGCTGCAGCGAATGAAGCTGTGCCTCCACCAATCAGAAGAAATGGCACATGAGAAGGCAAAGCCAGTGGTGAAACCCCTGCTGCAGTTTGCAAAAAAAAAAAAAAGTTATCAACTAAAAACATACTGATAATTTGTTTTCTTTAAGCTAGAAAACCCAGTGTCTTACCTTGCTTGATATCTTTGGAGGACTCTGCTTCTGATACTGAAAATAAAATGTTTATATTCACGTTAGTAACTTTTTGAAATACATTTGATATGCTTTATTGATTCTTGCTTCACAACTTACCTTTACTACTAAGCTGACTTTCACTTGACTCTACAGTAAAATTGACATAACAAAATGAGTGATTAAAAACAATGAAATTACCAGTTACGTTATATCTATTAGGTGGTATAAGTTGTGCTGACTATACATGAGCAGGCATTTCATAAAAGCAGTTTGTGATAGATACATTTCAAAAGGTATGGGCACTCCTCCTACTTGCGATAAACAAAATATATATGTAACTCCATCTAAACAATTCTAACACCAACTTCATTGGCCGGTGCTCTATACACCAGAGGGTATTGACCTTTCACAATTAGATGTTCTGCTCTGTACAGCACTCAGTGGCTTATATGTTCATCAACATTAAACCATATATTATAAAATAAAGTCCATATGTACAATCCAGTCTTCTGCAGTTCCTCTGATCTTGTCAATGTTCATTTAACTCTTGCTTTCCCTAAACCGAAAAAACATTAAAATAAAAGACTCAATAGTGAAGTCCTGTATATAATCAACACAACTAGTAGTGCCCTTTTTAATGGAACCTTTTTCCCCCCTTCAGGGTTAGTATCATGATATCCACCTTCAAATGATACCAGCATACATTATTAATTTAAAATCACTCACCAACAGTAATGGCTGACCTAATTACAGAGCAGCGTTCAGTATTTTTATCATCTTCCTTAGGTTGCATCAGCCATCCACCTTCATCCCTCCCAGGTTCCATTTGCAAAAGAAAACATCTTTTATAGTGTAATACAGCATAACAGCAATGTGGATGCATGTGTCACTTTTCCATATAACGCACACTGCACATCACCATGTGAAGCTCCGCCGTGACTGCTTTTTATGCATGCTGGTGTAATTCAAAGGTGGATATCACAATACTAAACATGAAGGGTGAGCACAGGACACTGGGCTAGCGATGGTCAATGAGATGCAAATAATTTTGAGTTGATACAGAATTATGCAAAGCGTGTATGCAAATTTATTGACAAAATCAGAGGGACTGCATAAGACTGGATTGTACATATGGACTTTATTTTATAATTTATGGTTTTAGTTTGATGAACACCTAAGTCGCTGAGTGCTGTACTGAGCAGAACATCTAAACTGTGATACATGTCCATTTTACAGTGTTTTTTTTCATGGAAATGTAGGGGATTGTGACATCTACCCTCTACAGTTGTATTCAAGATGTCTCTAGTAGGCAAATTATAAGCCTGTAGCATGACAGGAATCAAAGGTCTGCAACATAATGTGTGCCAGGCACAACACATGGCTTGATCCATATTCCCCAGTTTTAAAATAGGTTTTAGAAGTACTGTATTCAATATTGAAAATGTGTGTACCAGCAGAGTTCAGAGGCAGTCACAGACACAGAATGGTTTATTTGTTGCCCATAGTAACCCAGCTAAACCAGATTGATCAAAACCAGCGCAAGAAAACCTGGCCTAATGCATAACTGTGTTTATTGAAACTGAACAACATTTAAAGGACCACTCCAGCGGAAAAAATCTGACAGAACCGACAGGTTTTGGACTAAGTCCATCGCTTCATGCCGGATTCTCTGGGTTTTTCTTTTTTTTTCAAAATCTTGTGTGTGCAAAATCCATATTTCTACCAAATTACAGGGATTATTTTTCTCCTCTAACTTTAAAAACCCAGTGGTCCTTTGTGAAATTTTTTGAGGACAGTTGTAGGATATGGATGGATTGCAGGCAACAAAAATGTTCTCCCTTCCATCCCATTTACCTCTACCCCCCTTCCTCCCCCTCCTTCCCCTCTTTTAAGGCACCTCCATGTATTCTGATTGGAGCCTTTACCTTCACTTATGTATGCATACCTATTTTTCGGAGCACTTTTGGATTCGTCCAGATTTGTTTTTTTTTCACACTGGCCACTATTGTCTTAGGGGACTGCTTCACTTGTGCTTTGGATCGTCACCGTTAACATTAGTAGATCTTCATCTGATCACATTTCTTATCATTTGTGTCTTTGTTCAAATTGAATAGTGCTATTACACTCCATACAGGATGCATTTATACTAGTTCAAAGTTCATTTTATGAAACATTGATTTATAATATATAATTATATATTTTATAATATACAAAATGTAAATTAGGTGGCTACATCAGGTTCCAGCTTGATCTTTTGGACGCTCCTCTGCTGTGCCCCCTTTCCTATTCTGCACTCCAGTTTCTCCCCAGTTTTACCTTGTTATACTGAGTAATCCTAAATTTCTTTATATGCATAGCAATGCCAATTTTTTTTTTACCCTTAAAGGATATCCGAGGGCAAAGTAATTTCTACAAACTGAGGGGGGCATTCATGTACAGTCAGCAGTAGCCCTCATGCCTACCGCTTCCACCAGTCTCTTCCACCCCTTTCTGTTGCCTTGTACGTCTTGCCAGGTCACCCACTACTACGCAAGCGCTGGCCTGGCTGGGATAACAGCTGTGTCTGACGCTAAAATGCTTAGACACACTGTGTCCCCTCACTCCATTCTTAATGTTTCTGGTGTGCTCTGCTATTCTTTAAGATAATTTCCTGCTCCCCCCAATACATTGGATACCACAACCACAAAAGAGAAGATGTACTATTCCCCTGGTGTGGCACATGATATTCTGTTTAACTTTTTGTTGGACTCTATTATTGCTAGATACAACCATGTACATGTTTACACATATAACCGCCCTACACGGCAAGCATGATCTATATGCATGAAAGACTAGTTTCTGCCAGGATGGTCCATAAGAGGGTTTTTAGATTAATGTTGGTCTCTCTGGCAGGATTCTATAACAATAAGAATACAAACATTTGTATAGTGCTTTTCTCCTGTCGAACTCAAAGCGCTCAAGAGCTGCAGCCACTAACAGGCCACCCTGCAGTTTTAGGTGGTCTTGCCATGGGATCCTTACTGAATACTGATCCTATCCAGGATTCAAACCCTTGCCTCCCATGTCAAAAGCGGTGCCCTTAACCAGTACACTATCCAGCCACTTCGTCTCTTAAGTATTTTGACTTTAAAGTGAACCAGAGATGAAGCACGCTCACGTATTTTACCACATATATCAGTGGGAACATTAGAGACAACACCTACCCTGCTTTCTGTTTCATCCTTCACTGCTCAGCCTGCTTGTTATCAGCCCTGATAAAATCCCAGACTGAGCATTCAGTCTGGCTTTGCTCAGTAATCATTATAGCTGAGTCATAGCAGAGCAAGAAAATTTGCCATTTTGCACAATGTTTTGAGTTATTTTTATAATTACTATTGAATATACTAATTTTATTGGGCTAATGGTCTTATGTTATATGTTTTACACTATTCATCATTTCTATCTCGTTTATTACTCATGTACTATTAATTATCTTTATCACCACATTGATTTTTAATGTTATATCTACTTTTTTTTGCTTTATAACCTTTATTTTTTTTATACTCAAAATGAGGTATCCCCCAAAATAGGCATAAAATCCCCTTCTCAACATGCTGCCTGTCCTAACCGACACACTGGCAGGTTATATAAATATAAATTTTATATGGGAGATTTTGCCCAGTGTCTCCTGTTGAGTGGGTGCTGGCTTGCTGAGCAGGCAGGGCCGGGATTCGAACTCGGGTCTCCTGTGTCAAAGACGGAGCACTTGACCAGTGCACTATCCAGCCACCACAACAGCAGACACACAAATCCTGCCCTCACCAGCTCTTATTATGAGGACTGCACTAGACATGTGAGTGATGTCATACACAGAGCGACGGCCCACACTGATGATGCACACCCACACTCTCCCTCCCATTGGCTAATTACCCCCTAATAGGGGATTAACACAGTATAAGAGGCCTCATTCCAACATTGCTCGGTACAGAGGCGCCAGGCTACGTACCGGACCGCATTGGGTGAGTCTTTTGATTTCTTTATTTAACCCCTTTTTAAGCACTTAATTTTAATCTTTTGTATGTAGGAATACTCTTTATCCACACACCTCACCAGTCCCTATGTTTGCACATGTAAGACCTATATGCATATAAGATTGCTTCTCTTACTAGTCCACACATTGATCGCTTCCCCCCTCCAGCCTTCCCCACCCCCAGTTTCTTTCCCCACAACCTATTATATTTAGAATACACGATATACCCCTGTGTTAATATGTATGAGAGAGACAAAAATATGAGCATGCATATACACAGATATATATTTAATTCAAAGCCCATTTTATCAATTTTATGAAAATATTCTATATATAATTTAAAAAAAAAAAATTTGTATAATTTTTTATATATCTTGGCTGTCTGTATGAGTACTTAGCATACTGTCTTCTGTCAACAGTGATATGCTCCTATTTATTGCCTGAGGAAGTGGGATATACCCGCGAAACACGTTGCACCTTTTTGGAGTATGTAAATAAACTGATTTTTGCTTAAAATAGCAATTTTTTGTGTCTGTTTTGGAGGGGTAAGTCCACCGCTACCTACTTCATTTTATCCATTTTAAAGAAATATTGTTTTTACCCTGTTGGCGCCTCTGTACTACTTTTGCAGTTGTTTCCACCCCTGGTGAAGGGGAATAATTCCTTTTTCCTGATCTACAGAGAGCGACTTCTTAATCCTGAGTGGGGACAGGTCTAATCTCCTCACCTGCCTTCATAGTGGTTACCTGGACGGTAACCCTTGTTTGTGAGTATAACCTACCTATACTTACCTTCCATACCCAATTTACAGTACATACTACACTATACTGGGCTCTAGGCGTCTTCCCTTATATTTTGACATGTAAACACTTGGTTCTGTTTTCTATTTTTAGAAAACTGAGTTAGTATAGCACGATCTTGTGGCCAAAAAGTAAAACTACTTCCAAATACACCATATTACACTTACCATAGAAAAATTAAATACATTTTCATTATTTTTTTAACTTCTTCACCCCTAATCCAAACTAAAATATTATTGCCATACATTATTCTAGGGACACAATTTAAACATTGTAATAACCGGGGCAAATAAAATGTGTCTGTTTTATCTACAATAGCACATTTTATTTTTAAACTACAATGGCTGAAAGCTGAGAAATGGTGAATTTTTTCATTTTTTTCTTCTTTCTCCCTGTCGAATTCATATAAAATATTAGAATTCTTAGCATAAAGTACTGCCCAAAGAAAGCCTAGTTGGTCCCACAAAAAATAATATATAGATCATTTCAGTGTGATAATTAGCGATACAGTTAATACCGCATGAATGGGAAAAGCTTTTGAAGGGGGAAAAAAAAACTGTGGTAGAGAAGTGGTTAATATGCCCCAATAAATAAATAATAATAAAAAAAAAAAAAACTGTTTTTGTTATGGAAAGGGGACCACAAATCACTAATTGTCAATGTATGGACGAATCTCATCTCCATCGTTTGCCCTCTAATCTGCACATAAAAATTACCTTAGTGCCAGAAATAATTTCTTGAGTGCAAAACGAGAAGATCCAGTATAAATTGTACTTGATCATGTGGAGTCCTTCCATCCTTCAAAAAAAATAGGTATGAGAACTCCTGATCACTCACAATTCCTGCCTCTAATCCTTTTCTCGGCATTTTTCTAGATAATTATTAGTTGCTTTCCCCCTTAATTTCACATATTTCTGGATCTGTTACTAACCTATTAAGTTCTTCCCCATATTGTGCCTTATTGAGAACACCCCCCCCCCCATTCCCTATCTTGATGCTTCTTGATACTGCTCACCAGGTAGTTGCATTAATTTGTATGCTGACCAAACCTTGTGTCAATTCATTTTTCTTTTGGGACTCATGGGTTTATGCTGATGTAATATGTGCAATGGCTCTCCCTTACAGGACTATTTCATGTAGCACTTGCACTTTAGACTAGATTTTGATAAGCTGCACTATTTTTGCCAAATTTCGAGCCTTCAACAATGGGCTTATCCATGCAGATTTGCATTATTTATTGAGGGACCATTTTATAGACGTCCTTGATGCAGGCTATAATAGCTCTTAATGTATCATACTTCTTCCTAGTGTCAAGGCCTGTAAGAACCCAGGCACAAGGCTTTAACAGTGTGTTTTCTAATATTACTTGAAATTGTTACGTTGAAGGGCGATTAGCTTATACAGTAGCAAGAAAAAAGTATGTGAAACATTTGGAATTATATGGATTTTTGTACAAACTGGTCATAAAATGTGATCTAACAAACAAACAAACACAGAACATTTATATCGCGCATTTCTCCTGGCGGACTCAAAGCGCCGGAGCTGCAGCCACTAGGACTCGCTCTATAAGCAGTAGCAGTGTTAGGGAGACTTGCCCAAGGTCTCCTACTGAATAGGTGCTGGCTTACTGAACATGCAGAGTCGAGATTCGAACCCAGGTCTCCTGTGTCAGAGGCAGAGCCCATAACCATTACACTATCCAGCCACCGCGGTCTGATCTTTATCTTAATCACAACCATAGACAATCACAGTCTGCTTAAACTAATAGCACACAAATAATTAAAATGTTTCCATGTTTTTTATTGAACAAACCATGTGAACATTCACAGTGCAGGTGGAAAAAGTATGTGAACCCCTAGGCCAGTGATGGCTAACCTTGGCACTCCAGCTGTGGTGGAACTACAAGTCTCATGAGGCATTGCAATACTCTGACAACTCTAAACATAACTTGGGGAGGCAGAGGCATGATGGGATTTGTAATTTGGTCACAGCTGGAGTGCCAAGGTTAGCCATCACTGCCCTAGGTTAATGACATCTCCAAGAGCTAATTGGAGTGAGTCATCAACCAGCTGGAGTCCAATCAATGATATGAGATTAGAGGTGTTGGTTACAGAGCTGCCCTGCCCTATAAAAACCACACACCAGTTTTGGGTTTGCTTTTCCCAAGAATCATTGCCCAATGTGAATGATGCCTCACACAAAAGAGCTCACAGAAGACCTACGATTAAGAATTGTTGACTTGCATAAAGTTGGAAAGGGTTATAAAAATATCTCCAAAAGCCTTGCAGTTCATCAGTTCACAGTAAGACAAATTGTCCATATATGGAGAAAGTTCAGCACTGCTGCTACTCTCCTTAGGAGTGGCCATCCTGTAAAGAGGACTACAAGAGCACAGTACAGAATGCTCAATGAGGTGAAGAAGAATCCTAGAGTGTCAACTAAAGACTTACAAAAGTCTCTGGCATATGCTAACATCCATGTTAGTGAATCTACGATAAGTAAAACACTAAACAAGAATGGAGTTCATGGGAGGATACCACAGAGGAAGCCACTGCTGTCCAAATAAAACATTGCTGCACGTTTAAAGTTTGCAAAAGAGCACCTGGATGTTCCACAGCAGTACTGGCAAAATATTCTGTGGACAGATGAAACCAAAGTTGAGTTGTTTGGAAGAAATGCCATATACAATTCACTTTTTCTCCCGAGTTATCTCCCTGAAGTTAATTTTCATATTCTCTAAAATAACTTTTAAGCATTTTACAAATAAAAAAAGCACCCAAAAGTTGGCAAAAAAGTACAGTCAAAATTATTTTGAGTATTTTTTGCTTGCTGATGGTTTAAAAACATTTTATGACTAGGTATGAAAATATTACCATGTGGGGAGAAAGAGGCACAGCACACAAACATCAAAACTTCATCCCAACTGTGAAGTATGGTGGTGGTGGCATCGTGGTTTGAGGCTGCATTGCTGCATTAGGGCCTAGACAGATTACGATCATAGAAGGAAAAATGAATTAAAAAAAATGTATCAAGACATTTTGCAGGAGAACTTAAAGGATACCCGAAGTGACATGTGACATGATGAGATAGACATGTTTATGTACAGTGCCTAGCGCACAAATAACTATGCTGTGTTCTTTTTTCTTTCTTTGCCTGAAAGAGTTAAATATCAGGTATGTAACTGGCTGACTCAGTCCTGACTTAGACAGGAAGTGACTACAGTGTGACCCTCACTGTTAAGAAATTCCAACTATAAAACACTGTCCTAGCAAAAAATGGCTTCTGAGAGCAAGAAAGAGATAAAAAGGGTAATTTCTTATCAGTGAGGGTCACACTGTAGTCACTTCCTGTCTGAGTCAGGACTGAGTCAGCCACTAACATTACCTGATATTTAACTCTTTCAGGAGGATAAAGAAAAAAAAGGAAGACAGCATAGTTATTTGTGTGCTAGGCACTGTACATACCCATGTCTATCTCATCATGTCACAAGTCACTTCAGGTATCCTTTAAGGCCATCTTGTCCACCAGTTAAAGCTCAGCAGAAGATGGGTGTTGCAACAGGACAACGACCCAAAGCATATAAGTAAATCAACAACAGTATGGCTTAGTCAGAAGAAAATACACCTTCTGGAGTGGCATAGTCAGAGTCCTGACCTCAACCTGATTGAGATGTGGCCTCAAGAAAGGGATTTACACCAGACATCCCAAGTATATTGCTGAAAGTTGCTGAACTGAAACATGTCTGTAAAGAGGAATGGCCAAGAATTACTCCCGACAGTCGTGCACGTCTGATCAGCAAGTACAGGAAACGTTTGAGGATGGGGGGGGGGGAAGAGAGAGAGAGAGAGAGAGAGAGAGAGAGAGAGAGAGAGAGAGAGAGAGAGAGAGAGAGAGAGAGAGAGAGAGAGAGAGAGAGAGAGAGAGAGAGAGAGAGAGAGAGAGAGAGAGAGAGAGAGAGAGAGAGAGAGACACACACAGACAGACACACAGACAAAGAGAAGCCAGCCACTTCCAGTCTCAGGGCAGAGTGCTCATCTATGGAGACCTCAACGCCAGAACAGGCACAGGGAAGGACTATCTGACCTCTGAGGGAAACACATTCATACTTGGAGGAGAGAGCTACCACCAGGAACCAATGCAGACAGCAAGAAATAGCTATGACAGAACAGTAAACAAAAGTGGGAAAGCCCTGTTGAACCTGTGCCAGAGCCTCGGCCTACACATAACGAATGGGCGAACTAGGGGTGACTCTCTTGGGAGATTTACTATGAACTCACATGTAGGCAGCAGTGTGGTAGATTATGCTGTCACAGACACAGACCCCATAAACATCAATGTCCTCCATAGTCTCCCCTGAAACACACCTGTCAGACCACAACTAAATAATGCTGTACCTGAAATCCACCAATAAACCAACCGCACAGCAGCCTCACCAGACCGGTCTCTACAAGCTGCCACCATCCTTCAAATGGCCCAAAGAGTCTGCCATCAAATTCACCAACATGACCAACACTGCCAAAATCCAAGAACTGCTGACAAACTTTCATACCAACCTATATGAACCAAACCAACAAGGTGTCAACCATGCAGTGAAGGACTTCAGCAACATCTTATATAACATGGCAATACTTGCTGGCCTCAAGCAGACCAACTTTAAGAGATCCACAAATAAACAGTCCCAAAAATGGTTTGACAGTGAGTGCAAAGCTCTACGTAATTCTCTAAGGGCAGCCTCTAACCAAAAGCACAGAGACCCCATCAACCAGGACCGAAGGGAAGCCCATGACCACCTACAGAGACAATACAAAGACACCCTCAGGCGTAAAAAACAGAGCCACATCTCCCACAACCTCCAACAGCTGGAGGACTCCCTCCAAGACAACTCATTCTGGGAGACTTGGAACCACATTGGGACAAAGCCCAAGAAAATCCCTCTACACATCCAAAATTACCACATCTGGCTCCACTACTTCAGGGACCTCTACAAAGACATCCCAGAAAATGCCCAAACCCCCGGAACAGAAACAAATAACTGCAAAACTGAAGGACATGGAAGAGACAATCAAGGACTTTCAAAACACTCTGGATACACCAATCACGGTGCAGGAAATAAGAGAAAGAACAAAGCTGATAAAATGTAAGAAGGCTAGCGGTACCGATGGCATCCTGCCAGAGATGATCAAATACAGCCCCCCGGACATACATGAGGCACTCGCAAGACTATTCAACCTTATCCTGAGTGCGGGCTCCTTTCCTCAGGCCTGAAGTGAAGGCCTTATAACACCCATTTACAAGAATGGGGACAGATACGATCCAGCAAACTACAGAGGAATCTGTGTCAACTGTACACTGGGGAAACGGTTTAACAGCATCCTCAATAAAAGGATCCTCTCCTTCCTCACACAGCAGGCCATACTCAGCAAAAGCCAAGCTGGGTTCATGCCAAACCACCGCACAACCAACCACATCTACAAACTGCACAGCCTTATCAAGACCCATGTCCACAGCTCACGCGGCAAAGTACACGCCTGCTTTGTGGATTTTAAGAAGGCGTTTGACTCGGTGTGGCACCCAGGCCTTTTCCTAAAGCTCCTAGACAGCGGAATAGGAGGTAGAACCTATGATGTCATCAAGAGTTAATATACTGGGAACCAATGCAGTGTGAAAGTGGACGGGAAGAGAAGCGCGTTCTTCAAGCAGGGTCGAGGAGTCAGGCAGGGCTGCAGTTTGAGTCCAACGCTCTTTAACATATTCATTAACCAACTGGCTGTAGCCCTGGAATCCTCCCCAGCACCAGGCCTCCTCCTGCATGACCACAAGGTGAAGTTCCTGCTGTATGCAGATGATCTCCTGCTGCTCTCCCCAAAGGAAAGGGGCCTACAGGACAGCCTGACAGTACTGGAGAGTTTCTGCACCACATGGGCACTGATAAAGTTGGAATATCTTTATCCCAGGCCCTTCTACATAATAGTGGGAATTTGCCAAGAAAGCCATCTAATAACATACCATAGCATAAGGATATTAAACCTTGTTTAGTACAGGCCTGTGCGACTATATTTATTACAGGAGATGCCTGAGATCTAAATTGGAATGTTTCTGCCTGTTTCTTTACAGCGTGAGCAAAGCGTAAACGCTGAAATTGAAGTATTCCCTTAGGAGTATTTGGCATTAGCTGCGATAAAGCGTTTAAAGATATTAATTTATCGTTAGGAAAGGTTAGGCTTAACTTGTCTACACCTGCCCCCTCCCACCTATAACCAAAGTCCAAATTGTTCAGTTCCGGAAGATTTGAATTCCGCCAGATTGGTGTAAATTTAGTATATCCTTCTATCTTTTGTAAGTAACGAATCTTATGCCATGTCCTATGCATAAGAACCAAAGTGGGCATTTTTGGAACCTTGAGGTTGGCCCTGCCACCCTCCAGCGCTTCGTAGATTGAGTTCGTACCCAACCAGTAATTTAATAGATCCCTGCTGGATTCCTTCAAATCATTCTGTTCCCACCCACCCAAATGTTGTAACTGGGAAGCTAAGAAGTATATCCATGGGTTGGGAACAGCCAGCCCGCCCTCATCTTTAGGGTACTGTAACCGCTCTAATTTGATCCGTGGTTGCTTTTTATTCCAAATTAAATCTCTAAACATCTTGTCAAAGACTTTGAATAGTTTTTTGGGCAGCCAAACCGGAGAATTATGCAGATAGTATAGTATCTGAGGCATTAATACCATTTTTATTAAATTCACTCTGGCCACTATTGATAGAGGAAGCTTAAGCCAGGCCTTAATCTTTGCTCTAGACCTATCCAGTAGTGGGGCAATATTTAACTGTTGGAATTGTAAAGGATCTCTTGATATAATTATACCCAAATATTTAAAGGAGTCCACTACTTTCAGGTCAAGGTTTCTCACGGATTGGGGTGTTACAAAGGGATCTAATGGCATTAAGCAGGACTTATCCCAGTTTATTGATAACCCTGAAAATCTCTCAAATTTATTCAATAAACTTATGGCAGAATCTAGTGATGATTGTGTGTCCGCCAAATATAGTAGGGTATCGTCCGCGTATAGCGAGACTTTTTCCTCTATACTGCCGTATTTGAAACCTGTAATGTATTGGGATTGCCTAATACTTTCTGCCAGGGGTTCTATCGGTATAGCGAACAATAAAGGGGATAAGGGGCACCCCTGTCTTGTACCTCTCTGAAGCCTAAATAAGGGCGATATCGAGCCGTTGGCTCTAATCACTGCTGAGGGGGAATGGTATAACGTTTTTACCCACCCAATGAAATATGGCCCAAATCCCATACACCCCAAGACTGTGTACAGGTACTCCCACTCTACGCTATTGAATGCCTTAGCGATGTCTAAGGATAGAATTGCCCTATTTCCCCCATTGTCCGCCTGGGCCTGTAAATTTAAGTATAACCCACGGATGTTATTAGCGGTGGCTTTCTGAGGCATAAAGCCTGTTTGATCTGGTGAAATAATTGACAGGATTACTTTAGAGAGTCGATTAGCCAGGGCTTTAGCGATCAGTTTAACGTCCGCATTCAACAGCGAAATTGGGCGGTAAGATTCCGCTAGTAAAGGGTCCTTGCCTGCTTTCGGAATAAGCACTAAGAAGACAACTTTACCACCTAAAACCACCGGTGAGAGCCTGGGTAAAGATATTCAACAGTATCATCACCCCAATCCTGCTCTATAGCAGTGAGGTATGGGGCCCAGTCACCTACCCTGACCAATCAAAATGGGACTCCAGCCCAACAGAAATCTTCTATCTAGAGTTCTGCAAGTATCTTCTCCAAGTCCATCGCAGCACTTCGAACTCAGCTTGCCGGGCAGAGCTAGGCAGATTCCCACTATGGCTGACTATCCAGCAGAGGGCGCTCTCATACTGGGCGCACATACAAAGCAGCAGCCCCAGCACTTACCACCATAAAGCCTCACTGAGCCAGGGTGGCGAGGCCATACCACGTGCTTTGAAACAAAGCGTCAACAGCCAGCCTAGCCAAGACCACCAACACAGGCTGACAAAAGCCCAAATAAAAGGAACGATAGAAAGCTGCAAGGACCGATACCTAGAGGAATGGAGAAGTGACATAAAGAACTCCCAGAAACTCACTGTCTACCAATCACTACAGAGGGAGTACACAATGGCTCCATATCTGGAGAGGCTACAACACCATAAAGACAGACAGGCCTTGAGCCTGCACCATCTGAGCGCCCACAACCTGGAGATAGAGACAGGGCGACACAGACAGACATGGAAGCCCCGGGAGGAGAGACTGTGCAGGCAATGTGACCAGGGGGTCCTGGAGGATGAGGCCCACTTCCTGCTACACTGCAGCAAATATACACCGTTGAGGACCGCCCACTTCCAAAGACTCTCCGCCCACATCCCAGATTTCGCCTCCACAGATGAGCAGAGGAAACTCTATATCCTACTGGAAGAAGAGGAAAAACCTGTGCAAATAGCAGCCCGATATATCACTGCCTGTCACCAACTGAGAGGAACATGATACCACATGGACTGTATAACCCAATACTCTCCTCCCCAATCCTTCCCCCCTTATTCCCGCAATCCCCCCCCCCCCCCCTCATGTTAATGTGTTTTGCTTTGGCAATGGTAAATGTATCTGGTCCTGCCAATAAAGAGAGAAAGTGTAACGATCGGTGTAACACAGAGAGGGTCTGATTACCGGTGAACTGCAGTATCACCGAGAATACAGAATATACCCGATTATTGATGATCTGCAGTATCACCGATAATCAGATATATCTACTAACCTCTGGACACCTGAGATAGCAAGTGAGTGTTAAGTGCAACCGTAATATTTTGAGTATAGCACAGTAGTAGTTCCTTCCGTAGGCCTAGACTCTCCCGGGGGAGGAGCTAGGCTGAGAGTAGGAAGAACAGAGTGTGAGTGACACCAGGGAGAGGGTGTCACTAACAGGTCTGGGAACTGCCTCTAAAAGTAAGGCCAGTTCTCGAGGTCGGGCAATCCAGGTCGTAAACACACAGGCAGATACGGTACAGATTCAGGAGACAGATACGGAATCAAATAAACAGGCAGGGTTTGGCAACGGAGTATCAGAAGAGCGGGGTACAGAATCAGGAGGCAAATACAGAGTCCAGGAACGAGCAGAGTTTGGCAACAGGATATCAGAGATAGCAAGGTACAGAATCAGACTACAGGAGAATAGTCAGGCAGGCAGAAGGTCATAACAAATAATAATACAGTTCAATATCCTAACGCTAAGGTGTGAGGTCCGTGATCGTCAACACCTTTGGAAACTATGCTAGAACACAGATACAGACAAGGCCTGAGTGCTACCACGTAGTGATCGCAACGTCAGACACCAGAGGAATGACCAGCACCCAGTATATATACACCAGTGCTCTCCAGCACCTCCCTTAAGTGCTGGACCAATGAAAGTTGCTGAAATTGTCAGCTGACCGGCCTGGTCAGCTGACCCTCCTCTGACTGCCATAAAGGCCCTGCCTCTCTGCGCGCGCACGCGTCCTCCTAAACCAGTGTGGACTATCAGTCCCAGCCACACCAGTCATGTGTTGTAATGTTGTTGCTGTATGGGATGCGGAATCCGCCGCCACGCTGTCTGAGCGTGCGGCGTTTCCTCCGCATCCCGCCCCACTGAGAGAAGCAGGCCTATGCGTACAAACCGCCGCGTCAGACGCGGCGGTTTCTCAGTGTTCTGCTATGCCAGCCGCGGAAACAGCCGCCTCATCTTGCGTCCATGCGGCGGCTTTTCCGCGTTTCTTCACAGAAAGAGAGAGAGAGAGACTACAAAGAGAAGGCAGCCACCTCCAGTCTCAGGGCAGAGTGCTCATCTATGGAGACCTCGACCCCAGAACAGGCACAGAGAAGGGAGAAAAAGAGAGAGAGAGAGAGAGAGAGAGAGAGAGAGAGAGAGAGAGAGAGAGAGAGAGAGAGAGAGAGAGAGAGAGAGAGAGAGAGAGAGAGAGAGAGAGAGAGAGAGAGAGAGAGAGAGAGAGAGAGAGAGAGAGAGAGAGAGAGAGAGAGAGAGAGAGAGAGAGAGAGAGAGCGCGCAATTAACGTTAAAAACTTTCTATTTATATATTATGATACTTGTAAAAGATCAGGTATAAAACCATAATCTGATACACTAGAGGGGGATCAATGACACATGCAGTGTCCCTCTAATAAAGTACAGGCAAGTTTTAGAAAATATCCAGTCAGTCAGGAAAATACCCTTATGCAGCTCCCAAACTCAATGGGGTCACGTGTTGGTTGTCACTTACCAAGTCACAATTCCAACAGTAGTGGCCTTCAAATCGGCAAAAGTAATCAGATCCATGCAATCAGAAATGTCTCTTAATGATTTCAACGCTTGCTGTAATGATAACTGTACATATAGATCATAGGGCGATACTCATCCATCCAGTAGTGCAGTCCCAAGTGGTGTCCCAAGTTACTCCAGTAGTGTCAGACTCTATGAGGTAGTGAGACCATGGATGCCAACCGGTTTCGCTGGTAAATAAATAGATCATCAGGGCAGGCTCGAATTGCACTATGCTGGAAGCTGCCGCAAGTCTATAATAGCGCTGGGCAGCCCGAGCATGCCACGACGATCTCAAACATGCCCCTGTCAGGAACCGGCCCGCGGCACGCCTGCGTATACGGAGCCCGACTGTGGGTTTGACTAGATCAAGCGGGGAGCAGCCTTATTCGAGCTAAAACAAGGCTGGGACCCCTCAGAACACCTCTCACTGCCACCACTAGCTGTTCGCTAGACACTTCCACTCTGCTGTCGAGTCCTCAGCGCGCACTCCGCGTTTTCGTATTCGGGTCAGCTTTGCTCTTAGGCCGAATACGGGAACGCCACGCACCACACACACACACAGTTGCAATCTTACACTGTAGTGAAGCAAAAAACCACTAACAGTCGTTCCGAACAATACTGTTAGCCACTCTGCTGTCGCTACTCACACTAGCGTTTTTCGTACGTTGGGTCAGCTGCGCGCTTTAGGCCAACGTATGACAAACGCCCCCACACACAATGCAATTACAATTTCATATGGTAGTGTTGCTCAAGCATAAAATTAGGCATGGACTTATACACACTTCAATCTCTTCTAGGCTATGAGTGTTAGTTTAGTACGGTAGAAGTCAAGCTTATTAAATAATAATTTAATATTCCAGGGAAAAAGGTGGAACAATGCAGAACAGAATATATACAAAAGATTACAAAAACAAAGTAAAAAGTTACAAAGATAAAAGTACAAAAATACACACAAAGCGATTTTGCTTACCAAAATAAACGGGGAAATAAACGTACCAGCGTATCGATCTGGCGTTGTTGCGGGAGTATGCACTTCTGGTCAGGAACCAGGTTAGTTCTAGCCGTGTGAGCTAACTCCAAGAACTACAAGTTGTGGTTATCCTAGCTGCTGTTTTATACTGTGAGATACGCCTGGAGGCTGCAACTTCCTTGGGGAGGGGAGGAACTAATTTTTAATGAAATCTCAGACATATTCCATTTCCAGGTAAAAGTCTATACATCAAAAGATTGTGAAGTGAGGCTTTCAACTCCAGGTGGAAACTTGATTAAGGCTTTTTCCTGTCTCCGTTTTTAAAGTCTGCAGAGATTTCCAACCCCTTCCCATAGATGTGATTTACAGGGTATAGTTTGCACCTTCACCAATAATTCAATTTCCTCACAATGAAATAGTGTTTAACCACTTCACCACTGAGGGGTTTTACCCCCTGACCACCAGAGCAATTTTCACCTTTCAGCGCTCCTTCCACTCATTCGTCTATAACTTTATTATTATTTATCGCAATGAAATGAACTATATCTTGTTTTTTCCGCCACCAATTAGGCTTTCTTTAAGTGGGACATTATGCCAAGAATTATTTTATTCTAAATGTGTTTTAATGGGAAAATAGGAAAAATGTGGGAAAAAAATTAATTATTTTTCAGTTTTCGGCCATTATAGTTTTTAAATAATGCATGCTACTGTAATTAAAACCTATGAAATGTATTTGCCCTTTTGTCCCGGTTATAAAACCGTTTAAATTATGCCCCTATCACATCGTTTGGCGCCAATATTTTATTTGGAAATAAAGGTGCATTTTTTTCAGTTTTGCGTCCATCCCTAATTACAAGCCCATAGTTAATAAAGTAACAGTGTTGTACCCTCCTGATATAAATATTTAAAAAGTTCAGTCCCTAAGGTAACTATTTATGTATTTTTTTTATTGTACATTTTTTTTATATTACAAAAAAAAAAAAAAATTGGGAGTGTGGGAGGTAATGAGTTAATTTTTTGTGTAAAAGTAATTTCTTTGTATGGGAAAAATGCTTAGGGTGTAGTTTTACTATTTGGCCACAAGATGGCCACAGTAACTTTTTGTTTTAATGCGACCTCCAAGCGTCCTTCCGGAAGCTTGGAGGAAGTACTTGGAGGCTGGGTAAGATCACAATGATCGCGCTGCCCATCGGAGAGCAGCGGATCATTGCGGGGCTTAGATCAACGAACGGGAATGGATTTTCCCGTTCATTGATCTCCGGGTGAGCTGGCGGCGGCGTGTTTACTAGCGGCGGGCGGCGTGTTTACGAGCGGGAGTGCGGGCAGCGGCGGGATTGCGCAAAGTACGGATTTCTCCGTCCCTGGGGGTTCAAGGATGGAAAAAGGGACGGAGAAATTCGTATGCGTGGGGGTAAAGTGGTTAACACACATGTCAACTTTTGGTGAAGCGACTCTTCCTGACTTAGTCTAGAGTTCTTCACTTCCTCAACAGAAGTGTAAAGGTTTCAAGTGTCAAGGACTTCAACACTTCACTTCTGCCATTGTCTGATTACCCAAGCTCTATTCACTGAAGTCCTCTTTAGATGCAAATGTAGGTCTAGTGACCCACCCACACAATCACATGAACAGTCCATGAATCTAGCCTGCATATCTACACCTTTGACATACCACAGCAGATATAAAAATGGGAAAATGAAAATATATTACTGTATTATCCTTAACAGCATCAGCACCCCAATATATTCCTGACACCCCCCACGCACCATGCCGCTCCACAGGCACAGAGATTAAGGGGAGGCATATAGGGAGTGACGACTTAAGGCCGTTCACCTGTATGCCCACACCATTGTGACATCTGGAGGCCTGAGGTGGTATTGGTCTCAAAGAATATAGGTAGTGCCAAAGCACTCCTGAGACGCAAGGTGGAATGCAGTGTGAAGCTGCAGCGCAAACCAACTGACCCCATGGCGGCCTCAAAGGATATAGTCACCAGAGTAAATGTGCTCAGGCCACCCTAGCACCATACTATATTGACCCGCAAGAAACAGCAGACCCCCAAAGGGGCCATCGGGGTCGAGGCCAAGAAGGATCAGACCAGAGAGAGAGAGAGAAACCAAAAACCGAATCCCTGGGGAATCCACCACCATAGATAGACCTGAAAGGTGCATCATAGCCATCCTCTACGGCACATCACCCCCAGGGGGCCCCCCTAAAAGGGGGAAGCTTTTGCATGACATCAAGCTTTTGCATGACATCAGGTCAATGGCAGACTGTTGACGGAACTCCACTCCAACACTTAAGTGCATGCGCATTTTCTCAGTATGTTTTCTACCAAATTATTATTACCATGTTTATTGTTTCATCTCCTTTTCTCTCCCTTCTGGAGATGTTGGCTGTGGCCTTAGGCCTGCTTTTTTTTATTTGCGGGGGCTTTGCCCTCATCCCCACCTTTCCAGCCTTGATGGAACCATTATGGAATTATTTTGGATTTGATGTATTTTTGATTTTTTCTTATAAAATCTCTTAAAGTGAATGTTTACCAATTAAAAAATAAAAAAGTCAGATACTCAACTAAGGAGAGGGAAGGCTTGGTCCTAATGAGCCTTCCCTCTCCTCTCCCGGTACCCGGTCCCGCGCAGGATCCCCCGTAGCAGTATTCGACCAGTTCGGTCAAATACTGCCACTTCCGCAGCCGAAGGGAGCTTTCGGAAGCCTTCGGGAGCACTCGGGCTCCCGAAGACGGGCCGCTCCATACTACGCATGCGCGAGCGCCCTCTATGACACACTTGCCCGAGTGCTCCCGAAGACCTCCGAAGTCCCTGCGGCGGCGGACGCGAACGGGGGAGCCAGCGCAGCACCGAGGGTACCGGGAGAGGGAAGGCTCATTAGGACCGAGCCTTCCCTCTCTTTAGTTGAGTATCTGACTTTTTTATTTTTTAATTGGTAACCACTGGCTTTCATTTTCATTTTTTGTCGCTCCTTAATAAGTGGTATACCTCTGATTGCGGTTAAGAGGAGTTTATTTGTATAATAAACATAATTGTCAGTTTTAATATATTTGGTAAGGATGCCATGTTTGGGGACTGTCACTATAGCCCCTTTTGACTTGATGTTGTGCAATAGCTTCCCTTTTGGGGGGGGGGGGGGGGGGCTAGGGGTGATGTGCCGCGGATGATGGCTATGATGCACCTTCCGGGTCCATCTATGGTGGTGGATTTCCCATGGACCCATTTTTTGGTTGCTCTCTCTGGCCTGATCCTTCTTGGCCTCACCCCGGTGGCCCCTTTGGGGGTCTGCAGTTGCCCTGCGGGTCAATGTAGTATGGAGCTAGGGCAGCCTGGGCGCATTTACTCCGGTGGCTATATCCTTTGAGGCCACCTGGGGGCTGTCCTCACGCGGCATTCCACCTTGTGTCTCAGGAGTGCTTTGAGATCAATACCACCTCTGGCCTCAAGATGTTGTAATGGTGTGGGCATACAGGCGGATGGCCTTACGCATCGCTCCCTATACGCCTCCCCTTGGTCAATATGCGTGTGGAGCGGTATGGTGCATGTTGGAGATCAGCGTGGCGTTCCCGGGCCACCCAGCGCCATTATAAGCCAGTGGCAGCTTCCAGCATGGTGCAATCCATGCCTACCCTGATGATGCTGGTCTATTTGATGGATGTCTACTTTTGAAACACTGATTGGAATTTGGATTTAAATCTAAACATTGAGTACAACGGACTCTATAAACAGGATCTTTTCAAAAAATTAGCAGATTGTGATAAAGTTCATTATTTTCTGTAATGTACTGATAAACATTAGACTTTCATATATTTTAGATTCATTACACACAACTGAAGCAGTTCAAGCCTTTTATTGGTTTTTCTTATTGATAATTTTGGCATACAGCTCATGAAAACCCAAATTTCCTATCTCAAAAAATTAGCATATTTCATCCAACCAATAAAAGAAAAGTATTTTTAAAACAAGAAAGTCAACCTTCAATTATGTTCAGTTATGCACTCAATACTTGGTCGGGAATCCTTTTGCAGAAATGACTGCTTCAATGCGGTGTGGCATGGAGGCAATCAGCCTGTGGCACTGCTCAAGAATTATGGAGGCCCAGGATGCTTCGATAGCGGCCTTAAGCTCATCCAGAGTGTTGGGTCTTGCGTCTCTCAACTTTCTCTTCACAATATCCCACGGATTCTCTATGGGGTTCAGGTCAGGAGAGTTGGCAGGCCAATTGAGCACAGTAATACCATGGTCAGTAAACCATTTACCAGTGGTTTTGGCACTGAGCAGGTGCCAGGTCGTGCTGAAAAATGAAATCTTCATCTCCATAAAGCTTTTCAGCAGATGGAAGCATGAACCTACTTTTGAACCAGAAACAGCAGCAGAAGCGCCTGACCTGGGCTACAGAGAAGCAGCACTGAACTGTTGCTCAGCGGTCCAAAGTATTTTTTTCGGATGAAAGCAACTTTTACAAGTCATTCGGAAATCAAGGTGCCAGAGTCTGGAGGAAGACTGGGGAGAGGGAAATGCCAAAATTCCTGAAGTCCAGTGTCAAGTACCCACAGTCAGTGATGGTCTGGGGTGCCATATCAGCTGCTGGTGTTGGTCCACTGTGTTTTATCAAGGGCAGGGTGTCGAGATTTCCATATGGCGAAATAACGTTTGCCCAATAAACTGAACTGTACATGATCAAATACAAATAAACCTAATAATTTCCTTCCCTTAGGTTACAGAAGACAAAGACTTTTTAATGTATGGTGATTGTAGGTTAATATATACATTGATCATTGAGAAAGGCAGAGCATATTTTCATATGGCGATATAATATTGCCAAGTAATACTGAATTGCACAGTATGTGTCCCTCTAGAAAGATTAGTTGGGAATAACAGGCAGTCAGCTGAGTGCTATTTGCAATGGGTAATCCCATTCACCTTACTTGAACAATGGAAGCAGACAAGTACCTTGTTTGACCAAACAATTGCCCAACAAGAAGAGTCTTAAAACAATGAAAGAGACAGACCAGGCCTTAACTAGCTTTTGTTGGTAAATGAACCAGTTTTTGTAAACAATGGCTCAGACCTGGCTGTATTTAATGCATAGAAGCCTTGGATGGGGGTTGTTTTCCTTGCACAATGTATGTGTTTCCAAGGTTCAGACACAAAAACAAAGCTGGGGAAATATATTGACTGTGCTGTCAGCAATAGTTCATATTAAAAAGCATAAAGTTATATTACAATTCCCCATCTAGGTTAAGAAAACAGACAGCACATGTATGCATTATTGCATAACAATTAAGAATGAATATAAAAAAGGTTATGGCATTGTATATGTATTAATATAAAGATTATTTGAATGAATATATACAGGATGATATAGAGATGCTATATGTTTACCAGTGTTGTATGTTAAACAATAATGTTAGAGATATAAAACCCTGCTAACAAGCACAATGTGTTATAATGAGAGATCCATGGTGGTTTTAAGCATGCCAATGATTTTTGGATCAAATCCAATCTATCTTAAATATGGTAGAAAAGGTCACTGTATAATAAATAATAACCAGTGATTCCAGCAAGGTCAGCTATCCATAGAGGAATTATAACATTGATTTATTCACTGTTGGGTTATAATAAAACATGATTTTTGTTTTTAGTTTGCCAAATATCCCAGTAAGTCTGTGATTAGTTAGCCAACAGCACCTACAAAGGGTGAAAGCCAGTATTACACTTGGGTTAAAGATTAGTCACAGAAAGCTCCCATTGGTCACTCCCACTGCCCAGTGATAGGCTAGAAGATTTAATCTCCTGGGCAGGACCATAGGTAGTGAGGGGAATAAGATGAGAGGGGTCATTCAATGAGGAGAGGATCAGACCATCAAGAGATCTGAGCAGACCAGGACATAGAGGATTCATGCCATCTGAACACAGCCACGCCTAAGAGGAACACGCCCAGAGGCCATCTTGGTGACTATACTTGAACCCAGTTCTGATTTTCTTGTTAGTTAGACGGCTTATTACAGCGCAGAATATCTGAACATATGATGTATTGATTGAATTTCATTGGTTGATATTTTAAAAAGGGGTGAGCTTTTCCAAAGTTGCAAGTTGGAAACAACTCACCTAAGTTCTACCATATGTTCATTGATAACTGGCTGTTTAACTCAGTCTTGGATAAAAAAACTAGACCTTTCAAGCTACCTCCTCTAGATATTTTGATACTTTGCCGCAGCATGTGCAAGCCACACCTAACCAAGTTTAGGACGACTCAATAGATATTTTATTCCAAAATTATATGTATTTTACCCGCCTGCTCTGTGTAGTAACACAGGCCAGCGGAGGTTAAAGTGTAGACAGTGGGAAAATTCCTGTCATTTATAGTTGATTGCATAGCGATTGTGGGGCAACGCCCAGTCGTCAGATCCACTGAGTCATCCTAAATTTGTTATATTGAATGGTATAGCTGACATCAGCCAGTTTATTTTGGATAGCGCATTTTTGATTTTGGACTGCGCAATTTTGATTTTTGATAGCCACCATTTTGTTTTTGATAGCCACCATTTTGTTTTTGATAGCAGCCATTTTGATTTTGATAACAGCCATTTTGTTGTCGTTCAATTCATCCATGTTGTCTCCAGAGACCCTGTGGTAAATTGAGTAACAGGGCCGACGGCCATATTTGATGAGTCATAACTCTGCACTGTATTTGAGTTGACTGCTAATTGGTTTAAGCCTTTTGTATTGGTGAATAAGTATAATAACATTTTGATGTTTTACTGAAATTATTATCCAGCTCATTGCTTATTATAAGAATGACCTTATGAGTTTTGTTATATATCAAAAGTGCAATTTTATATTGTTTTGATATTGTAATATTTATTCGATATTAAATTGATATTTTTATAAATTGGTCTATGTTTATTTACATGTTTGAACCAGTACTGTAAAACCTCGAAAAACGAGCTCACACAGTTAGGCGTGTGTTTGTATCTTAAGCTCCTCCTATTTTTTCCCAGGAGCATTACATTTACATTTTTGATTTTATAATTATTTTTAACAATTTATACAAACATTGACAAAACGCCCGACATAAAATTGGAGGCCCCAGCGAGATCCGTTTACTTTCCATTACTGGTTTAAACAGTGTAAAAACGTTTTATTGAGCTGGTTTTATTGCATTGGCTATTGAATCATGAGTGCTACAGGTAGTGATTCAGAACTGCATTTGGAACAGACGTTCCGAAAAATTGTGGAATTTATATTTATACAACTAAAATATAATGAGGAAGTAGATGAATGGATAGGCAGAATGAGGAAAAGTGTAAAACAGGAAGCTGATTGTATATTTCAATCTAAAGGTATGGTGGATCACTATCTTTCATGTATGATCACAATAACCTCGGATTCCGAACTGAAGAAGAGGTTGTTAGGCGCCCTACCCTCTGTGTTATATGGGTTATTAGAGGTAGATATTCTTGCACAATCTAGGAAAAAAGAGATTGTACAGTTGAGATCCCAATTGCAAGGAACAGAGGGAAACGTCCAATCATTGAACTCCCAGTTACGGGATGTGGAATCAGATCTTCAAATTATAAGGGCTGATAGAGACCAATTAATGATTGATATTTCAGACAGGGAGGTAGCGATCAAAAGTCTGGAAAGAGACGCCGAACGGAATCGTGAAGCGCATCGCAGACTTAAACAGGATTTTGAAGAACTACAACAGCAGTACTTCAAAATCCAACAGGCAGGTAGACTCGATAGATCATCCAGCCCTTGCCCGCCAGTACTCACTCCATATGACCTAAAATGGCAAGGCATGTTGGATCGTATGGAGACGGTATGTAAGACTATGAATACCATAATCGATGACAGTACAAGGGTCCCTAAAGATCAACATTTGGATTCCTCTCCAGAGAGAGATATGCAAATGAGGGCCCCTAGGTATGATGATTCCCATAAAGGTCACGACTCCCTTGCTGATATCGATTCAGATGAATTTGAGGCTGATGAAAGAAAGCGGAAATCCAGCCCTATCCCAAGAAGGGGGAAAGGTACGTATAAAGGGGTTTCAAGCAGGGGAAATAATCAGTACTCCCAGGAAAAGCAGAGCTCGGCCAGCATCATAAAATTCTTAAACACCGCTGTGCCAAAATTCACTAAAAAGGGTTCAGCACAAATCGCATTCCACTTGGAGTTATATGAATCCACTATGGATTCTTTAAATCTGTCTGAAGCAGACAGGATCAGATTTCTCCCATGGGTTTTTGATGACAGATACCGCCACTATTTCACCTCATTTAAAGAGCGGGGTATCATTAGATGGCAAGCAGTTTCACACGAAGTGAAGCTTGAGTTTGGGCCGTATCGCACTAACTCAGAAGCAAAACGAGATGTGTATCGACTTACTTGTCGACCCGATCAGAGCCCCCGAGAATTCCTTTCCGTGCTAAAAAACTCTTACAGTTTAGCATATCGGAATCCTAACTGGGAGTCTCTTGATTTTAAACAGGCATATTACGATGCATTGCCTACCCAAATAAAGTTAAGCATGGCCAATGAGTTAGACTTCGGAAACTCCCTAGAGAAAATGGTTACCTCAGCGACACTGCTGTTCAACATCAGTGGGAGTTCCAATGTAAGTGGGAGAAACAACAAAAAGTACCCAGAGCGCAGAGTAGAAGAAACCAAAGTGAAAGCGGACCTAAACCTTGAATCCCAGCAGAAGAAAATACCTCCTGCAAAAGTACCTATCCAGCAGGGCCAAAGACAGCAACAAAACCCTAATCAAAACAGACCACAAAATCCTAAAGGGTCAGATAGGGATAGCTCAGGTTCTGAGAACCAGGTCTACCGTCCTCGGTTCAATCGCAGGTATCAAGGATACCAGGGTTACCAAGGAAACCAGGGTAGTCAAAGGTATAGAGGTTACCAGGGATATAGAGAACCCCAGGGGTACAGACGATCCCAAAGATATAGACAATGGGATAACCGACCCAGGCAGCAGTGGGAAAGGAGACAGCACCCACGTAATTCACCTAGGGGTAGATCACCACCTAACTCACCTAGGAGTGGATCACCCGCAGGGAACAGATATGATCCCAGGAACCAGAACCCTCGCCGACCTAATAGGTTTGATCAGCTTGTTGATCAAGTGAACAAATTGAGTGACATGATGGGTAAGTTGGCTCAGGGATCTGCAGGAAGACAGCATGAGGATTTTTTAGCTGGGGAGGCAGGGCCCAGCTCTGCCAATTAAAGGAAACCGAGACAAATCACTATACGGAAATGGATATGGCAATACTAAATACGAGTAATGAAAATGATGTGCAATGTACCGACCTACCCCAGGTCGAGGAAGGGAAGTCTAATGTTCTTGATATTTCACCACAAATGGGTGATATTATGTCATTTGAGCCAGAGCGTGAAGTACCCTCTGTTCAGATTGTCCCATTGGTAGAATCCATGGGAACCCAAATGCCTTGCAGGCAGAATCAGGAGGAACAAGTTCCTAATACCCTGACGCTACAGAGAGATCATTCTCTGAAGCAACAAATGGAAAAACATTCCAATTTTCTTTGCAATCTTGAACAGGTAGATGGCCGGTATTTTATCGATACCCATCTACAAGATGGACGTATCGGACCGATCCCAGGTTTACTGGATACCGGTTCCCAGGTTACTATTCTGTCTTTTAACTATTACCAGCAGATCTTGGATTCATCACAAAGGAAGCCAAGATTAAAAGCCTTTGACGGTGCGCTAATAAGCGTTGGTGGTAATAGTTTACAAGTAAAAGGCACATCCTGGCTGACATACAAGATTGGTAAAAAGGTCATTAAACATCCGACTTTGATTGTTGATCTTCCATATGATAGATTGATCATTGGAATCTATCTGCTCAAACGACTAAATTCCATAATTGACTTCATAAATGAAGCAATATGGGCTCAAGTCAATGCTCCAATTGATTTTGAGCGCTCCAGCAATGCACAGTCGCAACGCAGCTGCCATATGATTGAGGAAAGGCCTAACTCTGTTGAAATCCATTTCCGGAACAGTCAGATACCAGAAGTCACGATCCTGAAAAACGGTAAACCCGAGGAAAATGCTAACACTGCTTTTCACATCATAAATATCCGAAAGGATAAGATTGAAAAGATAGTCCTTGAAGAGGATGTGTTAACTATTTCCTTTAAAGGGGGAAATCAGGAAGTGGCAGGCATAACCAAGCATACACAGGCATTGGTTGAAATCGAGAAAATCAATGATAATGTGCTGGTTCCCGTGCAGGTAAATAGTATTGCTCGGGTAAAATATGCCAAGTTGGATCTCAAATCTGAGGCCAGCTACATAAGCCTAGGACTGCTGAAGCAGGTTACCGACCCTCAGGTAATCAAATTTATCTCTACACAGGAATGGATCCACGATCTGGATAACGATAACCAGAGTCATAATGTAATTGCAAAATGCATTTTATCTGTGTCTCTAGGAAACAAATCTGCAAAACATGTCTTCAGTGTGTTAAAGGAACCACAGTACCAAATGTACTTAGGAAACGACATCATTCATCGATTCACCATACAGGTTGATCTGGTCAATGATGTTCTGTGGTCCAAATTATCCGGAAACCCAGAGGAATTCCAGGATAGAGAACAAGCCCTGAGATGGGGACAGCGAATACCATATGCAGTGGATATCACTGTCGCTGAAAAAGTAAAAATCCCTGAAGGTTGCAAAACATTCCCTTTACCCATTCGAGTAAAGAAGGGACAAAAGATGAGAAATGCAGATGCATTGATTTGTTTATCCAATCGGATGCAACAATTGGGGTTGAAGGTAAAACCAATTCCCCTAATAAATATTCATCAGGAACCATTATATATGGTCATGCAAAACATGAGCCCTCATAGTATCACGTTACAGGAGGATACAATGATTGGCTTAGCCATTGACTCAGAATATTACACTTTTGGATTCCAAAATGAAGTCATTGGAATAATACCTGATGAATATTTGACAGAAGAACAAATAGTGGACCAACAATATTTCTCAACACCTGAAGGATTGTTCAGCATACACTCTATTTATCCTTTCAGTTCTGAGGAAGGTACATGTCATGTCGAGGAAACATCATTGATTTTTAACCATGAAATCAATGAAAGTGAGTATCAATCACTCCAGCAGGGTAAGGATCAAGCATGTTACACCCCAAATGACTTAACTAATAGGCTTGAAGAAGCTTATGAGGTAGGTCAACCTGAGATTTTCCCAGAATTTCAGGAACGGGTAGAAGAACAACTCTCTATAGCTGATGGATGTTCTAATGAATCAGAACGACAACAGCTAAGGCAACTATTCTGGGATTTCCAGGACATGTTTGCCAAGGACTCTTATGACTGTGGGGAAACTAACCTACATGTTACAAGGATCCTGACTGATCCAGATGCACCCCCTGTGTTTATCAAACAATATCGACTTCCGCTAGCAGCCTACGAGTCATTATCGGAAATTGTTAAGAACCTGGAAAAGAAAGGTATTATCCGCCCAGTACACAGTTCCTTCAATCATCCAGTACTTGGAGTTCTCAAACCGAATGGTCAGTTCCGTCTATGCTCAGACTTGAGACAGTTAAACAAACGTGTCTACATGTCGGGTTGGCCTGTACCATACATTGACCAATGCTTGGCGCAAATCCAAGGGTCTAAAATATTCACAGCCCTTGACTGCGCACAAGGATATTGGACAATTAAAGTGGATGAAAGGGATCAATACAAACTAGCCTTCACATTCGGTAACAGACAATTTGCGTGGACCCGTACGCCTTTCGGATACATCAACGCAGGCCACGAATTTGCTGTGTTCATGCACAAAGCAATGCCTGATGCAGCTGAACGAGGTACCCTAACTTATGTCGATGATATCCTTATCAAAAGTACAATCTTTGAGGAACATATTTCAGAGTTGAGATATGTATTGAATCAACTAAGAGAAGCAGGTGTTAAACTTTCCCTACAGAAAGCTCAATGGTGCCGATCTAAAGTAAATTTCCTAGGACATGAAATTACTGCAGAAGGAATTAATCCACAGAAAAAGAAAGTGGAAGCAATCAAAAATACGAAGTCCCCCACAAATCTCAAGGAACTGAGATCATTCCTGGGGATGATGAATTATTCTCGCAAGTTCATAGATAACTATGCTGAGATTACAAAGCCGCTATTGCAGCTGCTAAAGAAAGGAGTACAATGGGAATGGAATGAGTGCCATGAACAAGCTGTATCTGAGCTTAAAACAAAACTCATACAGGCCCCATGCCTTGCTTATCCAGAAGGTGGTAAACCCTTCTATGTTGAAACAGGTTTTACCGACAAGAGTGTAAGTGCAGTTCTTTTCCAAAAGCAAGAAAGACTGAATAAAATAATTGCTTATGCCAGTAAATCACTATCACCAGTTGAAATCAAATTTAATAATTGTGAGAAGGCATTATTAGCAACTGTGTGGGCTTTGCAATATTTCAGAAGTTTTATTCAAGGGGAAAAGATCATTGTAGAAACTGCACATCAATCACTACAATATTTGCAAAGTAACCAAATAAAAGAAGGTAACCTGTCAAACAGTAGGATAACGGCATGGACAATGTCCCTAATGGGATGGCCATTGGAAATCAAATATAAACAGGATACTAAAAATCCAGTTGCTCAAGGATTAGCTGAACTCCATGATTGCACCCATGTGGAACATAAAGATGAGCCACCAGAAAACGATTTTCTGGAAGAGCAATCTTTATCTCCATATAAATCCTATGAAGAAGAATACTGCAAATCACTACCATGTGCATATGTTGATGGCTGTTCTTTTCACACAGAAGGAGATGAAAAGATGCTGGTTGCAGGTATCGGTATCGTATGGAATAACATATTTCCAGAGATATCTGCGGGATACAAAATTGGTCCCAAAAGTAGCCAGGTCGCAGAACTCGCTGCCGTGTATAAAGCTATACAAATGGCTATCGAACATGACCTTAAGGAATTTGTTTTGATAACAGATTCTGAGTATGTTCGGAACAGTTTTGTGGAATATTTTCCCAGTTGGAAAAGGACTAGCATGACAAGGAGTAACAAAAAGCCAGTCAAACATGGTAAATTGTTTTGTAAAATTGATGAACTGGTTAATACCCACGACCTTACCATTTATTGGAAAAAGGTAAGGGGTCATTCGAAACACCCTGGCGCTGATAAAGATGGGAACGATCTAGCAGATTCCCTCGCTAAGAAAGCAGCCATTGATGGTGAAATCTTCGATATCAATGACCTCATGGGAACTATCGAAGTAAATGTCACCACTAGGGGGCAGGCCCAAAAGGAATCTCAACCCAGTGTGGCAATGTGGAGTCAAGATTCTCCTAGTGAGGATCTCATTGCGAGCCAAAAGGGGTATCCCGTTATTGGTTTGTTTTATAAACATATTGGAAGTCCACATGATTATCCCATCACCGTGGAAGACTGCAGTGACAACGAAGAATTACGTATTCTGATGAAAGGTGTGTCACAATTTTCATTACAGGATGGATTGCTGATACGAACCTCGAAAAATGGTATTACGCAGTGGGTAGTACCCGCAGCATATCGGGGTTTGATGTTGCAACATGCTCATGATGCCCCGACAGCTGGTCATCGAGGAGAGAAAATAACGTATGAGTTATTAAGAGACTACGCTTACTGGCCACACATGTTACAGGATGTCAGGACATATTGTCAAGGGTGCTTGATATGCCCTCAATTCCAGCCACAAGGTCCCACTCACAGGGCACCGCTGATGAAAAGAGGCATAGCTATGCCATGGTCAGACATCCAGATCGATTTTATTGGTCCAGTAACAACGTCCTCAAAAGGAAACCGGTATATGTTAACCGTAACATGCCTGTTCACTAAATGGGTAGAATGTCTACCAAGTAAAACATGCAGTTCCAGTGTGTGCGCATCACTGCTCATTAACCACATATTTTCCCGATTTGGTCTTCCACAGCGCATCGAATCCGATCGCGGAAGTCACTTCACCAGTGAAGTAATGACCAAAATGTGGGAAATCCTAGGGGTAAAACGGAAGCTACACATAGCTTACCGACCAGCCTCTAGTGGTGGAGTGGAGCGTTACAATCAATCCATTGTAAATATCCTGAAAAAATTTGTTAGCGAATCAGGTAAAGACTGGGATGTCAAGCTGCCACTAGTTCTCATGGCTATTAGAGCTACTCCAAGCGCAGCAACCAAACTTTCACCATTTGAGATGCTCACAGGTAGAAAGATGGTGTTACCCCAACATTTGCTTTACAAAACCACGGATCACAATTTGATGAATGCAACTACTGCACATCAATACGTGGAGAACTTACGGAAGCACCTCCAGCATGCCTTTGCATTTGCTCAAAGAAACATCGAGAAAGCCGCAGTCAGTACGAAAACGTACTATGACCTCAAAACTACACAAAAGGAGTATCAGGTTGACGATAAGGTTTATCTGTATAATTTTGCCAGAGACCAGGTAAAGGAAAAGAAGTTCCTCCCTTCATGGAAAGGTCCATATCCAATCACTGATAAATTGTCTCCTGTGGTTTATAAGGTTAAAATCCCTAAGGGGGATGACTTTGTTGAAAAATGGGTACATATTAATCAACTGCGTATATGTCACCCTAGTTCACAATTGCGGAGAATTGAGCAATCTTGAAATGTGTCCTAACAAATTATTTTTCTCCTGACAGGTATACCTAATGATGTGTTAATCTCTACTAGAATCCATATGGACACAAAGATTCCAATCCGGCGCAAAGATGCCCCACCTGATGATTGCCATCCTTTACGCAGTCCTAATCTTGGGGAAGAGTGCCGAGCCACGAGTGATGCCAGATTCAGCATCCGTGATGTTACCGGATACAGCGGAGTTCATCATGACCAGATAGATGTTCCTATCCTAGAGGGTCCAGATGAGCCTAAACCCGCGATGTGTCGTTGAATGACGAGCTGATGTATCCGAGGTCCATTTGATGGAGATGCAAGCCTGATACCTGTTGCACACCAGATACTCACAGGAGTGAGTTGTTCAAATCTTGAAGCAGATCCGGAAAATCCTTTTGTTTGAACCAAAGGCCAAAGCAGTTCATCGCTGTTACAGTTGCTGTTTGCTACCTTTGCAGCAAGAGGAAACCTGTTTGTTTACAGCCGGAGTATCATTTGCCAAGTTTATTTTTCTTGAAGCGTGAAACATGAACTTCAATGTGATGAAGACAATGTTTTAAAGTCCATTTTTCCCTTTCATACTTGGATTACCAATACAAAACATAAAGTTTATTCACAACGCGTTCCCACAGGAATGAAGCAAACGAAAAACGTTTAATAATCCTTGTTGTTCTTTTGAAATGATCACACACTGGAACATTCCAAAAGAAAAGGGGGATGTGTCGAGATTTCCATATGGCGAAATAACGTTTGCCCAATAAACTGAACTGTACATGATCAAATACAAATAAACCTAATAATTTCCTTCCCTTAGGTTACAGAAGACAAAGACTTTTTAATGTATGGTGATTGTAGGTTAATATATACATTGATCATTGAGAAAGGCAGAGCATATTTTCATATGGCGATATAATATTGCCAAGTAATACTGAATTGCACAGTATGTGTCCCTCTAGAAAGATTAGTTGGGAATAACAGGCAGTCAGCTGAGTGCTATTTGCAATGGGTAATCCCATTCACCTTACTTGAACAATGGAAGCAGACAAGTACCTTGTTTGACCAAACAATTGCCCAACAAGAAGAGTCTTAAAACAATGAAAGAGACAGACCAGGCCTTAACTAGCTTTTGTTGGTAAATGAACCAGTTTTTGTAAACAATGGCTCAGACCTGGCTGTATTTAATGCATAGAAGCCTTGGATGGGGGTTGTTTTCCTTGCACAATGTATGTGTTTCCAAGGTTCAGACACAAAAACAAAGCTGGGGAAATATATTGACTGTGCTGTCAGCAATAGTTCATATTAAAAAGCATAAAGTTATATTACAATTCCCCATCTAGGTTAAGAAAACAGACAGCACATGTATGCATTATTGCATAACAATTAAGAATGAATATAAAAAAGGTTATGGCATTGTATATGTATTAATATAAAGATTATTTGAATGAATATATCCAGGATGATATAGAGATGCTATATGTTTACCAGTGTTGTATGTTAAACAATAATGTTAGAGATATAAAACCCTGCTAACAAGCACAATGTGTTATAATGAGAGATCCATGGTGGTTTTAAGCATGCCAATGATTTTTGGATCAAATCCAATCTATCTTAAATATGGTAGAAAAGGTCACTGTATAATAAATAATAACCAGTGATTCCAGCAAGGTCAGCTATCCATAGAGGAATTATAACATTGATTTATTCACTGTTGGGTTATAATAAAACATGATTTTTGTTTTTAGTTTGCCAAATATCCCAGTAAGTCTGTGATTAGTTAGCCAACAGCACCTACAAAGGGTGAAAGCCAGTATTACACTTGGGTTAAAGATTAGTCACAGAAAGCTCCCATTGGTCACTCCCACTGCCCAGTGATAGGCTAGAAGATTTAATCTCCTGGGCAGGACCATAGGTAGTGAGGGGAATAAGATGAGAGGGGTCATTCAATGAGGAGAGGATCAGACCATCAAGAGATCTGAGCAGACCAGGACATAGAGGATTCATGCCATCTGAACACAGCCACGCCTAAGAGGAACACGCCCAGAGGCCATCTTGGTGACTATACTTGAACCCAGTTCTGATTTTCTTGTTAGTTAGACGGCTTATTACAGCGCAGAATATCTGAACATATGATGTATTGATTGAATTTCATTGGTTGATATTTTAAAAAGGGGTGAGCTTTTCCAAAGTTGCAAGTTGGAAACAACTCACCTAAGTTCTACCATATGTTCATTGATAACTGGCTGTTTAACTCAGTCTTGGATAAAAAAACTAGACCTTTCAAGCTACCTCCTCTAGATATTTTGATACTTTGCCGCAGCATGTGCAAGCCACACCTAACCAAGTTTAGGACGACTCAATAGATATTTTATTCCAAAATTATATGTATTTTACCCGCCTGCTCTGTGTAGTAACACAGGCCAGCGGAGGTTAAAGTGTAGACAGTGGGAAAATTCCTGTCATTTATAGTTGATTGCATAGCGATTGTGGGGCAACGCCCAGTCGTCAGATCCACTGAGTCATCCTAAATTTGTTATATTGAATGGTATAGCTGACATCAGCCAGTTTATTTTGGATAGCGCATTTTTGATTTTGGACTGCGCAATTTTGATTTTTGATAGCCACCATTTTGTTTTTGATAGCCACCATTTTGTTTTTGATAGCAGCCATTTTGATTTTGATAACAGCCATTTTGTTGTCGTTCAATTCATCCATGTTGTCTCCAGAGACCCTGTGGTAAATTGAGTAACAGGGCCGACGGCCATATTTGATGAGTCATAACTCTGCACTGTATTTGAGTTGACTGCTAATTGGTTTAAGCCTTTTGTATTGGTGAATAAGTATAATAACATTTTGATGTTTTACTGAAATTATTATCCAGCTCATTGCTTATTATAAGAATGACCTTATGAGTTTTGTTATATATCAAAAGTGCAATTTTATATTGTTTTGATATTGTAATATTTATTCGATATTAAATTGATATTTTTATAAATTGGTCTATGTTTATTTACATGTTTGAACCAGTACTGTAAAACCTCGAAAAACGAGCTCACACAGTTAGGCGTGTGTTTGTATCTTAAGCTCCTCCTATTTTTTCCCAGGAGCATTACATTTACATTTTTGATTTTATAATTATTTTTAACAATTTATACAAACATTGACAAAACGCCCGACAAGGGTCAATGCAGCTAGCTATCAGGAGATTTTGGAGCGCTTCATGCTTCCATCTGCTGAAAAGCTTTATGGAGATGAAGATTTCATTTTTCAGCACTACCTGGCACCTGCTCACAGTGCCGAAACCACTGGTAAATGGTTTACTGACCATGGTATTACTGTGTTCAATTGGCCTGCCAACTCTCCTGACCTGAACCCCATAAAGAATCTGTGGGATATTGTGAAGAGAAAGTTGAGAGACGCAAGACCCAACACTCTGGATGAGCTTAAGGCCGCTATCGAAGCATCCTGGGCCTCCATAACTCCTGAGCAGTGCCACAGGCTGATTGCCTCCATGCCACGCCGCATTGAAGCAGTCATTTCTGCAAAAGGATTCTTGACCAAGTATTGAGTGCATAACTGAACATAATTATTTGAAGGTTGACTTTTTTTTGTTTTAAAAACACTTTTCTTTGTCGGATGAAATATGCTAATTTTTCGAGATAGGAAATTTGGGTTTTCATGAGCTGTATGCCAAAATCATCATCAATAAGAAAACCAATAAAAGGCTTGAACTACTTCAGTTTTGTGTAATGAAGCTAAAATATATGAAAGTCTAATGTTTATCAGTACATTACAGAAAATAATGAACTTTATCACAATATGCTAATTTTTGTACTATCCAACAGATTGCTTATATACACACCATCTAAAACCCTCAATCACAGAAGTGAACTTTGCTGCTAAATCTTATACCACTCAGGATCAATGCTACAACCTTCTCTTTTTACGGAGGATTATCTGCTCTGAGGCCAGAAACCCACTGGGAGCACTTTGTAAGCGCTAGTGATTTGAAAAAGCTCATGCTAATGCAATGCTATGGGGGATTTTTATAAAATCATATCGCTCAAGTGGAATCACACCCATAGCATTACATTAGCAAGAGCTTTTCAAATCACAAAGCGCTCAGAAAAGCTCTCCTAGTGGGTTTCTAGACTGAGAGCACATTAGCTTGCTGTTGTGAACTCTCCCTTTCCTTCAGATACGACTTGCATTTATAATACCAGTGGATGTCATTGTTGATCCCCCTCTAGTGTATCAGATTATGGTTTTATACCTGATCTTTTATGATAGATTATATATTTTCTTCCTTTTTCTTTGTTATTATATTTGGTATTGTCGGGTCTTACACACAAAGGAAGCATTTTTTTGGGGAAATAACTTTTGGACCTATAGTGTGAATCCTAAATCGAAAGGTTTACATACGTTTTCCACCTGCACTGTGAATGCTTACATGGTGTGTTCAATAAAAATATGGAAACATTTCATTCTGTGTGTGGCATTAGATTAAGCAGACTGTATCCTGATCTGTCACAAGCTATATTGAAATTCAGAAGAGAGATGCGAGTCATCACATCCACTTTAAACAATCATCAGATTAAATACAAATGGGGGTTTCCCCTTAAACTGTTAATCTCCAAAGCAGGATCAACGCATGTCATAAGTGATGTTAAAGAAGGGCTCTGCCTTTTTAAAAGCTGGAAAATTAAACCAGACACCTCCTCAACTATTACGACAAGCAAGACACATTTTCAAGGAAGTGTTAATCCCTTTGACTAGCGTACTAAAAAGTAAAGTTTCATATGGTGGTTAGGTGACATCTTTTGGTATCTGTGACTTTGGTTGCCATTTGCATATGCTATATATGGAGAGATCATATTAGGTCCTCCTTGGCCCTCTACTTAATAGCCACTCTAAACATCAAAGTGGTTATATGTTTTTTTTACTTGTTACAGTTTTTGTTTTGTTTAGTTTATTCAGGTTCTGCCCAAATTCTTTTTAATAGATACAATAGCATATCTTTTCTAGTTCTCAAGAAAACAGTCAACATGGTAGTCAGAAATAACATTTTCCTCTATTTTATAACTTCTAAGCATTACATCAACCTAACATGGAGCTGAAGTTTAGTTCTATAAACATTAATGGTTTAAATTCACCCTTCAAACGGTTTGCTTTAAATAAAGATGTATTGCTTTTAAAGCCAGATATCTTGCTAGCACAAGAAACACATTTAACTGATAGTACACAAAGTTATTGCAAGCTAAAAGAATATCCAACTATTATTTTTAACTATTTTCATAAGAAGAAAAGAGGACTGTTATTGGCTTTTCATCAACGACTTTCTGGAGATATTAAGGAGATCATTAAAGATTTTTAAAGTAGATATATCATTATTGTATGCATTATAGATAATGAACCCATAACAATTGTAAACGTATATGCTCCTAACACGAGACAATTAACATTTATTAAGTCAGTCATTCATAAAGCCAAACTTAAAGCACAAGATTCACTTATTATTGCAGGGGACTTCAATATTTGTATTGACCCAAAACTAGATTCTACGCATCCCAATAGAATAAAGGTCCCTTCATTAAATAAAACCCTCCATATAGAGAACCTCTTTGATCCCTGGAGGGCTCTCCATGCTAATGAAAAAGATTATTCATATTATTCCCATGTTCATAAATCCTGGTCCCGAATAGATTTTTTCTTAGTAGATAGAATATTGCTACAGTCTGTAAAGGATGTACAAATTCATCCTATCACATGGTCTGATCATGCCCCTATTACATTTTCCCTACGATCCAACAAACATCAACCTTCAACAGGATCTTGAAAGATGAATAGCTCACTATTTGCCACACAAGATAGTCGAATATAAAGCTTTTTTGAAAGGTATATTAATTAGGCTGGGAGCCACTGGGAAGGGAATAATTTTTAAATTAAGTTAAGAGTATAATCCTTCCTCATATAAATGAAAGATTATATAATCCAAATGTTCATAGTGGATGTGAATTCAGTGATTATTCTAGTGATTTATATAATCTGAAATTGGATCAAAGTATTCCTCAACCCACTGAAAATATTATTTCTAGTTTTCTGAGCTCCTTAAAATTATCAACTATTTCTATAGATCATTTGAACACCTTAAACGCTAACAACACTAAAAAGTATGAAACCTAATAAGTCTCCTGGCCCAGATGGGTTTACAAACAATTATTTTCAGACTTTTCATGTCCTTCTGGCTCCCAGACTATGAAATTTGTTTAATGCATTCATTCAGAAAGGTGCATTGCCTAAAGAATACTTCTTAGCTAGAATTTCTATTATACCCAAACAAAGATAAAGATGATAGTCTTACTTCTAGCTATAGGCCTATATCTTTTCTAAATGGAGATACTAAATTATATTCAAAAATTATTGCTACCCGACTTCTAAAGATTCTACCTACTGTAATTGGTCTTGATCAAGTGGGCTTTGTGAAGGGTCGGCAATCCAGTGATGGAACAAGACGGTTCATAAACCTATTACGTTATACAGATTTAAATAAGGTGCCTTCTCTGTATCTTTCTCTAGATGCAGAGAAGGCATTTGATAGGGTTCATTGGGGATTTCTTTCAGCAACACTTAAAAAATTTGGGATAGTGGGACATATTCATCAAGGGATAATGGCATTATACACATGTCCTACGGCTGTAGTGTCATCTAATGGATTCACATCCAAAGAATGTCTTATAACTAATGGGACACGACAGGGATGCCCTCTTTCCCCATTGATATTTACTCTAATAATGGAGACTTTAGCAGCTGCCATTAGAGATAACCCCGAAATACAGGGCATCCAAATAGCTGAATATCATCATAAAATTGGGTTATTTGCAGATGATACCATACTTGCTATTACTAGTCCCAAAATATGTTTATCAATTCTAGTTGAGGTTCTTGGGAGCTTCTCTAAGGCTTCATATTATAAAATTAATCATTCTAAATCATTAATCTTGGGGTTCATATTTCTAACCAAATTATTCAAGAATTACAAAGTAAATAGCCTTTTCCCTGGGTTTCAAACTCAATAAAATACTTTGGCATTACACTCTCCAAAAATGTTAATGATCTCTATAAATTAAATTATGCCCCTCTTCTACAAAAATTAAAAAAGAACTTAAAAGAACATTTCATTAAACAGCCTTTCTTGGGCTGGCAGGCTAGCAGCTTACAAAATGCAAACCCTTCCTAAGATAACTTATATACTTCGTACAGTTCATATTCCGATTAAACCGAAATACTTTAAAGAGAACACGAGGTGGGATTTAATTATGTTACTGGGGCGCAGAGGCTGGTTGTGCACACTAAGACCAGCCTCTGTTGCCCCATGGTGTGCCTCCATGTCCCCCCTGCGCGCTGCTATACCCCCGCAGTGCTGGCGACACGCAGCGTGTCGCCAGCACAATGTTTACCTAAGCGCTGTCTGTCAGCGCCGCTCCCCCGCCTCCTTCGCATCGGCCCTACCCGCCCGTGTCCCTTCCCTCCCGCTGATAGGAGGGAAGTGACGCGGGCGGGTAGCGCCGATGCGGAGGAGGCGGCGCTGACTGACAGCACAGAGGTAAACATTGTGCTGGCGACGCGCTGCGTGTCGCCAGCACTGCGGGGGGTATAGCGGCGCGCAGGGGGGACATGGAGGCACACCATGGGGCAACAGAGGCTGGTCTTAGTGTGCACAACCAGCCTCTGTGCCCCAGTAACAGAATTAAATCCCACCTCGGGTTCTCTTTAAGGAAATAAATAAGATCATAACTGAGTATATATGGAATGGCAAACGACATAGAACAAAGCTTACAATACTAATGATTCCTAAACGGTTAGGGGGGATGGGTGTGCCTTGCATTAGATCTATGTACTATGCATGCAACACAGAAATATCAAAAGCTTGGTGGCATAAACGTACTGATCTTCCATTGTGGGTACAAATAGATCTATCCCTCGTTAAAGGTGATCTAAAGAGTTATCTTTTAGCTAATATGATGCAGAAAACTATCAAAATTCCTTCCCACAATTCAATCCACTATTTCAGCTTGGAGATACCTGATTAAATCCATCAAAATTGAAGAAGTCATGATACCTTCTATCCCTTTAACAACCTTTTCTTATTTAATTAACACTATTAATCTAAATAGATGGATTAAATGTGGCATAACTAGTATTAATTTATTAGTCCAAAATGGTAATTTTTTATTGTTTTCAGAGATTGTGAAGAAGTATTCTTTACAAATCACTGAATTCTATACATTTCTTTAACCACTTTACCCCCGCCCGTACGGATTTCTCCGTCCCTTTTTCCATCCTTCGACCCCCAGGGATGGAGAAATCCGTACTTTGCGCACTCCCGCCGTTGCCCGCGCTCCCGCTCGTAAACACGCCGCCCGCCGCTAGTAAACACGCCGCCGCCCGCTCGCCCAGAGATCAACGAACGGGAAAATCCATTCCCGTTCGTTGATCTAAGTCCCGCAATGATCTGCTGCCGCTCGGCTGGGCAGCGCGATCATTGTGAGCAATAACAAAGTCCCAGCCTCTCTCTACTTCCTGCAAGCGTCCGGAAGGACGCTTGCAGGTCGCATGAAACAAAAAGTTACTGTTGCCATCTTGTGGCCAAATAGTAAAACTACACCCTAACCAATTTTTTTTTTTTTTTTTTTTTTTACACACAAATAAACTAGTTTTACACAAAAAATTAACTCCTTACCTCCCACACTCCCCAATTTTTTTTTTGTAATTAAAAAAAAAATAAAAAATTTACAATTTAAAAAAAAATACATAAATAGTTACCTTAGGGACTGAACTTTTTAAATATTTATGTCAAGAGGGTATAACACTGTTACTTTATAAACTATGGGCTTGTAATTCGGGATGGACGCAAAACTGAAAAAAATGCACCTTTATTTCCAATTAAAATATTGGCGGCAAACATTGTGATAGGGACATAATTTAAACGGTTTTATAACCGGGATAAATAGGCATATACATTTAATGGGTTTTAATTACAGTAGCATGCATTATTTAAAAACTATAAAGGCCAAAACCTGAAAAATAATAAATTTTTTCCCACATTTTTTCCTATTTTCCCATTAAAACACATTTAGAATAAAATTATTCTTGGCATAATGTCCCACCTAAAGAAAGCCTAATTGGTGGCGAAAAAAACAAGATATAGTTCATTTCATTGCGATAAGTAATGATAAAATTATAGACGAATGAATGGAAGGAGCGCTGAAAGGTGAAAATTGCTCTGGTGGTCAGGGGGTAAAACCCCTCAGTTGGAAAGTGGTTAATTAAAGCACTGCTGGTCTAAGATAAAACACAAATTACCCCTGGTTCCCAAAAGATTATTACAATATATTTGCGCTACTCTTCCCTTAAAAAAAAGGCATCTCACTTTGTTATGAGGAACTCATTAAGGGGAATGAACATCAACTCCAATGTTACACTAACCAGTGGTCAATAGAAATGCAAACTAAAATAATAATCCTTCATATTAAGCAAGCCTCTTTACATATTTCTCGTTTTTTTGGGTGTGTAACACATTGAGAAACATTTCATAAAATTTTATTTATTAAGATGGTATGTTACTTCTTTAATTATATCCAAATTTGCAGCAAATAATTTGCCTAATTGTTGGAGGAATTGTGGGAAGATAGGTACTTTTTATCATATTTTGTGGCAATGTCCCTTTATTAGTACTTTAGGGCAAGAAATAGTACATTTTATTTTAGAAAACACTTGGGAGGATTTCCAACTAACTCCTCAGTTGGCTCTGTTACATATAGGCATAGATGGAAATCAAGTGAATCCCCATCCCTTTCCCAAGTTATTTCCTTATATAAAACTTAAATATATCCATGGAGAATAGATTAAGAAATAACGCATAATGAATAATTGTCATATATGTCAGAATTTTAAGAGAAGCATCTATGCTAATCTATAATATAATGCTTCTTATTATAATACATTTAATAGCTTTAGTCTGACCCACTAGTAAATAAGATTGACGGACTAGAACCTACTTTGATTGTTTTTACTTTTATGTTAATACTGTTGTATTTTCATATTGTGTTAGTTTACCTTAACATGTTATTTCTATTGTGCATATTTCACAAGAGTTTGAATGTTAAAATATGCGTATGTTATTTATTAATTTAGCAGATGTCAATGTTGCTCAATTTATTGTTCTATAATTATTTTCTGCTAATAAAAATGTGAAAGTTAAAAATAAATAAATGAAAAAAATAAATATAGATTAAACAGACTGTGATTGTCTAGGATTGTGACTAAAGGTGCCCATTAACGGTACAATTTTTCGCTAAATGCAATCTTTCGATGCAATTTGAAAGATCATAGCTAATCGGAAGGCAATTATCGATTGTTCACATTTACTGAACGATTATTTCTTCAAATTCGATCATAAAATACAATTTTCGAATCGATTTTATTCAATTTAGCAATTGACCAAAGAATGGGTCCTTGTCAATTGCCCTCATAAACTGCACGTTTTCTATACAATTCGATCGTCAAAATTGCATCGAAAGACTGAATTTGGTGAAAAAAAAATTGTATCGTTAATGGGCACCTTTAGATGAAGATCAGATTACAATTTAAAAATATCACCTAGCAGGACTAAACATGTTGCCATCCGTAATCAATTTCAGAATGTAAATCAGGGCGAAGGAAAAAAAAACAATGGGCAAACACTGAATACATCATTTATAAATAAATATTGTAAAAATATAAGCAATGTCCTTGGAGCAATTCTTTTCCAGTTTTAAAAAATTACCAGTAAAAACTTACCACTCTGTTTGGGGGATTTAATAGTAGTTATTCTCTCATTGAACCGAGTTTTATCCTTCTGGAGTATTCTATAGACCTGAAGTACAAATACCATTAGTAAAAACACATGCTTTTTAATCTAACAGTAGAACTCAAACTAAAAATGTTAGGTTTTGTGTACAGTGGGAACTCAAAATGTTGAGACATTTTCATTATGGTCTTTGTCACTGATGCAAAGGTTTCTCCCAAACCCTGTCTAGATGAATAGGCTTGTCTCAAGAGAAAGGGAAGGGAATCATTCCAATTGGGATGCAGAGAGCACTAAGACAGGTAAACTGTCATTTTCTTATTTTTTTTTTACTGAATTTTCAAAATAATATAACTGGATACTTGTGTAGTTGCAGATAAACATATCCACAGTAGCAGTAAATTGCAGAAATCAGTATTTTATATACAGTGGAGGAAAAAATTATTTGACCCCTGTAACGATCCGCTCAGCTGCCTGCGCAGGCAGGCAGCCTTTTGATCATTATTCAGGTCTGCATGCTGCAGGACTCTGGAAAGTAGACCTTCTGTCAGTTTTGCAGCTTGTACTTGCTGAGGAATTTGCATACGTTGTCATGCAAATTGCCTTGCCACATTCATTGGAGGCGTGTACTATAAGTAGTATGTGTGTCCCACAATGCTTCGCTGCTCATAGAGGTTTGTTCCTGCTGGACTCACCTGGAGTGTCAGCCACTGCTATCTTAGTATAGTTAATTCTTGGGGAGTGCTCCTTGCATTCCTAGTTAGTGCAGTCAGTTTGTGTATAATTTGTACTGCCTATTCTGTCTTGTCTTGTCTGTCGCGATTGCGCTGTCACCAGCGGCGGTTGATAGCGAATCGCTCTGTCTTGTTTGGATCTCACTAGCCTCTAGCGGTAGCGGCTGTGGATCCTTCTGATCTGAGTTCCTGGAGTGTAAGCTGGAGCAGCGGTTGCTACCGGCTACCTCATCTGATCTGTCTTGTTTAGATCGCACTAGCCGCTAGCGTTAGCGGCTGTGGATCTTTCTGATCTGTGTTCCTGCTTGGATCACACTTGCTCTGGCGGAAGAGCGGTGGATCCTTTCTGCCTAGTTCCTGTTTCTCGTTTGTCTGTCTTGTCTGATACGGGCGCTTGCTGTAGGCTCGATGAGGTAACCGTTAAGCAAGCGTTCACGTTCTTTGTTTCGTGTTTGTCTGTTGATGGTTAGTTAGGCGTGCTTGTCTCTATTGTGCTTATCACGTGGAGACCGCGCATAACCGCGTGCACTGTTGCGAATGAGTGCGGTGTTCGCGGTTAGCTAGCGTTTATTATTTTCCGTATATTCTCATTGTATTATTTGCTGTGCCTTTGCTAACCTCGTATTCTGTTCTGATCTGCCTTGTGTCACGTCTGGCGATCGCACCTCTCGCGATCGCGTTCCTATTTCATATCTGCTGTTGTGTATGCGCGGTCGCGGGGTGGCGACTAGATTGGCGCACACACATACAATCTGTCCCTTTGCTCGTTCTCATTCGCAATCGCCTCTCTTGCGATTGCGTTCTGCGCTTCGTACAAATTCCTGTCTGGCATTTGTGGAGGTACAGAGGATTGGTTCCTCTGCACTCCTCAGCGCCATCTGCCGACAGGAATTTTCCCTCTACTGGTGCTTGCACCAAAAGCTGGGTTCTAGTATCTTGACACGCTTGTGGAGGACCTCCGCAGTGTCAGCGCACATCTTTGTGCGCTGAACACGGAGATATCCCACAATCGTTACATTATGAGCAGCCCAACCCAAAACCCCAGTGTAGAGGGAATTTCTGATTTGTACGATTTTGCTGAGTATGGTTCCTGTGTCTTTAAGAGTTTCAAAATATTAAATTCAGAGACGAAAGAGGATTTTCTCTCTGAATGCGTAAAATTTTGTCTGAATCCTACATTTCAAATTACTGATCCGTCCACGTCTGCTCTCCAATTAGCTTATGTGCTTTTGAAAGATGGTCTGTTTGTATGGGCTCATGAAATCTTGCAAGACAATTCTTGGAATGATAATCTATATCAGTTTCTTACATTTACATTCTCCTACTGGTTTGAGTTGCCTTGCTTGCCACCTGCCCTGTATGAGTGTGTAGTTGCTAATGAGTCAGCTGCTCTACCTACTTCATGCAAAACCATTCAGTTTGAAAATGAATGCAGTAACTATTCCCCTGTGTCTAAACAGCAGCCACCTAAAGCAGCAAGGACTAAAAGCAGGAAAAAAAGGAAGACTTCTCAGCTGAAAAATCCGTTGCCCATAGCAACTACAAATAAAAAAATTGTTTCTATAAAGTCTGAAATTTCTCAGTCTCAGGTTTCATTACCCCAAGAAAGGGCATTTGTGGATCCTTTGATAGGCAGAATTATTTTCTATATTAAAGGAGTGAGAAAGTCTTTGCATGTTCCTGACCCCAACCCTTATGAGGGTTTCTTGGAAACCGAGTTGTTTGAACCCCCATTTGCTCCATGGGATATTGGAGCATTGATTGAGGAGTTCGAGATTGATTGGAAGGCGTTTTGCGATTTTTACATCGCAAAAAGCGCAGAGATTCTTTATGCTTGTCTTGATTCGGTGTACGCTTTGATTGACTCTGATGAGTGTGACGAATGTTTTGTGAATCCGGTGACTTATGTGTGGCAGACGATTTTGGATGAATTGCACACACACCAATCAATTGACTTCAATAAAGAGACATCGTTATCGGATGATTGTTCCTGCCTTTCTGGGGTAAAGCATGTGAGTCTAGATATTGTGCGACCTGACATGAATGGGTGCACTACTGTGGTTGATTCCTGTGCGAATCTGGAAAGATTCTCTCCTGATTGCGTGAAGTTTGAATCTATGCGATGTAATGCCTGTTTCTCAGATGTTCCTGCAGATTGTGATCAACATGAATGTGCCAGTTTTCTCAAAGATATGTGGGATCCCTTGTCATCTAAGAACAGATCTTTAAGATCTTCCATCTATGATCCTGCTATGGGAAAAATTCCTAAACTATGCAGCATCAAAAGTGAAATTAATATGCCTAATAAAGTTTATTCTGTTGATGTCGCTATTTCTTCTGCAGATGAGTCTCTGTCTCACCCTGTTCACACCTGTAAGGGCCCGTTGCCTGGGGACAATTGCTCCAGTGTTTCGACCCTAGATGCCTTGCAGTCTGCTCCGCAGATCGCGGAGATTTGCGCTATGGAAGCGTCAGTTTCACAACCTAAAGCGATCTTGGATTCGCAGGTTTTGCGTTCTGGCTCCTCGGATTTGACATTGTTAGCCGAATCTAAGAGTGAGACAGCGCTTCGGTTTTGCGAATCTGACTCTGAAACATCTCTGCTGTGTCCAGAGAAAGTTTCTCTGAGCCTGCCCTGTACCATGAATAACAATATGATGTCCAATCACACTGACATTTGTGAGTCCCTTTCTTGTTCTGAGGAAAGTGCTGATTCTGCACCCTGTACTCTGGATGAGTTAAGATGGCCTTGTTTAGAGTCTCCTGCAGTGTCCCTAGAGGCTCGTCTAGGTATTGCCACTATACTCACCTGTTTTTCTGCAGTTTTGGAGTTACAAGCTAGTTTGACTGCCACACAGAATTCTGGGTACAGTGAGAATGAAGTTAGGGAGTCAGTGGGTGTTCCAGTAAATATACCTGTACATTCCCCTCATGATGATGAGATTCAGTCTCAGGTTATGGTGGAACCATTCCTGGGACATCTGCCCTGTCCACAAAATAAACTTCCAGTTTTGCCCTGTAACATGGATAGTTCAGAATCCTTCCGAGAAAACTTGAAAAATGATGTTCCTGAGGTCTTGTTTGATGTTCTGGAGGTCTCAGAGTTCCTCCCAAAGGGTGCAGAACTTGTAGGAGATGTCTCCTGCCCCCCAAGTCCTTCTGAGGTGTTACCCTCTTCCGTAGGCATTGCTGCCTTGCTGGCTACCTTTTCAGCTCTGATGGAGCTTCACTCATATGTAGTCAATGATGATATTATTGTCACAGAAATTTCTGAATTTGTATCCGAGTCTTCTTGTGAAACTCCAGTGCCTGTGACCTCCACTCATGATGATTCTCTGTCCGGTACTGGTTTTGGTCTTGTCGTGCCGGACTCTGAGGCTGGCAGTTCCCCGACATGTACTGAGGTTTCTCCTGTGCTGGTGTACCCCAGTGTGCTCTGTGACCCAGAAAGCCCAAGTGTGCCTCGGTTACCAGCGTACTCAGATGCTTCCTCGGTGGAGACATGCTCTGATTTAGCCTGCCTGCTTGCATGCCCAGAAGTGGTCCCTGAAAGTCTTGATCTTGATGGGTGTCCTCGTAATTCTGAATCCGGAATTGTCATTGGTTCCATGGGGGTTCTTGGTAATTCTCCATGTGAGCCTGGTGATTGTTCTGCCCTCTTGGGATCTCTGTGGAGCTTCAAAAGGTTCTGGGAGATTCCGGGAGAGATTTTGCTTGGTCCCCTGGATAAGATCAATGGTGGCTTTTGTGTTGTAAGGGACACTTCGAACAGGTATTGTGGCAGGTTTGGTATTTTCGGACGCTCCTTGGAAGGTGGTGGGTATTGTCTGGAGGGTGTCGATGGCTTTTTCTCTGGTATCCACAGTCCTGATGGGTATTACGCTAAGACTGGTAGTACTGATGGGCATGTTTCGGTGGCTTCTGTTTCCGATGAGGTCGGTTTCGGGTGGACTGACTCTGGAATTGGACCTTGTCGGGCTGCCCCGACCTTCATGAGTCTTCAGTTAGAGTTTTTTGGTAACGCCAGTTTTGAAAGACGTCTGGAATTCGTCCCTAGAGGGGGGGGTACTGTAACGATCCGCTCAGCTGCCTGCGCAGGCAGGCAGCCTTTTGATCATTATTCAGGTCTGCATGCTGCAGGACTCTGGAAAGTAGACCTTCTGTCAGTTTTGCAGCTTGTACTTGCTGAGGAATTTGCATACGTTGTCATGCAAATTGCCTTGCCACATTCATTGGAGGCGTGTACTATAAGTAGTATGTGTGTCCCACAATGCTTCGCTGCTCATAGAGGTTTGTTCCTGCTGGACTCACCTGGAGTGTCAGCCACTGCTATCTTAGTATAGTTAATTCTTGGGGAGTGCTCCTTGCATTCCTAGTTAGTGCAGTCAGTTTGTGTATAATTTGTACTGCCTATTCTGTCTTGTCTTGTCTGTCGCGATTGCGCTGTCACCAGCGGCGGTTGATAGCGAATCGCTCTGTCTTGTTTGGATCTCACTAGCCTCTAGCGGTAGCGGCTGTGGATCCTTCTGATCTGAGTTCCTGGAGTGTAAGCTGGAGCAGCGGTTGCTACCGGCTACCTCATCTGATCTGTCGTTTAGATCGCACTAGCCGCTAGCGTTAGCGGCTGTGGATCTTTCTGATCTGTGTTCCTGCTTGGATCACACTTGCTCTGGCGGAAGAGCGGTGGATCCTTTCTGCCTAGTTCCTGTTTCTCGTTTGTCTGTCTTGTCTGATACGGGCGCTTGCTGTAGGCTCGATGAGGTAACCGTTAAGCAAGCGTTCACGTTCTTTGTTTCGTGTTTGTCTGTTGATGGTTAGTTAGGCGTGCTTGTCTCTATTGTGCTTATCACGTGGAGACCGCGCATAACCGCGTGCACTGTTGCGAATGAGTGCGGTGTTCGCGGTTAGCTAGCGTTTATTATTTTCCGTATATTCTCATTGTATTATTTGCTGTGCCTTTGCTAACCTCGTATTCTGTTCTGATCTGCCTTGTGTCACGTCTGGCGATCGCACCTCTCGCGATCGCGTTCCTATTTCATATCTGCTGTTGTGTATGCGCGGTCGCGGGGTGGCGACTAGATTGGCGCACACACATACAATCTGTCCCTTTGCTCGTTCTCATTCGCAATCGCCTCTCTTGCGATTGCGTTCTGCGCTTCGTACAAATTCCTGTCTGGCATTTGTGGAGGTACAGAGGATTGGTTCCTCTGCACTCCTCAGCGCCATCTGCCGACAGGAATTTTCCCTCTACTGGTGCTTGCACCAAAAGCTGGGTTCTAGTATCTTGACACGCTTGTGGAGGACCTCCGCAGTGTCAGCGCACATCTTTGTGCGCTGAACACGGAGATATCCCACAATCGTTACAACCCCTCACTGATTTTGTAAGTTTGTCCAATGACAAAGAAATGAAAAGTCTCAGAACAGTATCATTTCAATGGTAGGTTTATTTTAGCAGTGGCAGATAGCACATCAAAAGGAAAATCGAAAAAATAACCTTAAATAAAAGATAGCAACTGATTTGCATTTCATTGAGTGAAATAAGTTTTTGAACCCTCTAACAATAAAAGACTTAATACTTAGTGGAAAAACCCTTGTTTGCAAGCACAGAGGTCAAACGTTTCTTGTAATTGATGACCAAGTTTGCACACATTTTAGGAGGAATGTTGGTCCACTCCTCTTTGCAGATCATCTCTAAATCCCTAAGGTTTCGAGGCTGTCTCTGTGCAACTCTGAGCTTGAGCTCCCTCCATAGGTTTTCTATTGGATTAAGGTCCGGAGACTGACTAGGCCACTTCATGACCTTAATGTGCTTCTTCTTGAGCCACTCCTTTGTTGCCTTTGCTGTATGTTTTGGGTCATTGTCGTGCTGGAACACCCATCCCCGACCCATTTTCAGTTTCTGGCAGAGGGAAGGAGGTTGTCGTTCAGGATTTCATGATACATGGCTCCGTCCATTTTCCCGTTAATGCGATTAAGTTGTCCTGTGCCCTTAGCAGAAAAACACTCCCAAAGCAAAATGTTTCCACCCCCATGCTTGATGGTGGGGACGGTGTTTTGGGGGTCATAGGCAGCATTTTTCTTACTCCAAACACAGAGAGTTGAGTTAATGCCAAAGAGCTCTATTTTGGTCTCATCAGACCACAGCACCTTCTCCCAGTCACTTACAGAATCATTCAGGTGTTCATTGGCAAACTTCAGACGGGCCTGCACATGTGCCTTCTTGAGCAGGGGGACCTTGCGAGCCCTGCAGGATTTTAATCCATTGCGGTGTAATGTGTTTCCAATGGTTTTCTTGGCGACTGTGGTCCCTGCTAATTTGAGGTCATTCACTAACTCCTCCCGTGTAGTTCTAAGATGCTTTTTCACCTTTCTCAGAACCATTGACACTCCACGAGGTGAGATCTTGCGTGCAGCCCCAGAGCGAGGTCGATTGATGGTCATTTTGTGCTCCTTCCATTTTCGAACAATCGCACCAACAGTTGTCACCTTCTCTCCCAGCTTCTTGCTAATGGTTTTGTAGCCCATTCCAGCCTTGTGCAGGTCTACAATTTTGTCTCTGACATCCTTGGACAGCTCTTTGGTCTTTCTCATGTTGGAGAGTTTGGAGTCTGCTTGATTGATTGATTCTGTGGACAGGTGTCTTTTATACAGGTGACTAGTTAAGACAGGTGTCCTTAATGAGGGTGACTAATATATATATATATATATATATATATATATCATTGTAAAGTTGGATTCTTGTTTTATGTATGACACCTGGACCAGATTACCAATAACAATTACAAAACAGAGATGCAGTAAGATAAATAAACACACATAGTGTTCATTGTATACCTATTCCTGGTTTAGACCTAGCACTTTCATTGTGCTAACACTAGTGACCAATAGGGTGAAGAGGTGGCACAGAGTACAGGGGTAGTACGCCCCCAGTGTTCATTTACATCATAACAATCCTATATAATAATTTCCCTGTGTCCCTGCGTCATCCTGTATCCGTGCGTTTTGGCCAGCACGCATGCACGGTTGCAGGGGGGTGGGCGGCCATGCACATCGGGGAGCGTGGCCGTGCGCGGCTGCGTCTTGTGGTATAGGCAGGGTGAGGGGGGTTGTGGCCGAGCCCTAGCGCCCGTTTTCAAAAGGGTGGGCTTAGGTCTAGTAGTAAAAATAATTAGCCACTCAAGGCAGAACAGAGGGAGAGAACAGCTTGAAAGCTTGTAGTCTGGACAGATAAATGTACTGCTTACTTGCATCTCGCAACCTATTGAAGATTTAATCAGTATTATCCTATCTTGTCAGGGCCTCAGCATAATGTACCCCTAGAAATAAGTAAGGAACAAACAGTTTGCTTTTCAAGGAGAGTTCCACCAAAACATATTTGATCCAGGCACCATACCATACTGTACTGTTTAGGATCGAGTTCAATACATTTTTATTAGGTGAAGAGAAAACATGTTATATCATACAGTAGATCAGTGAATAGCATCCAGAAGATAAA